>NW_024423344.1:26786160-26860747 GCF_017311325.1 Ursus maritimus | reverse complement strand
GGGGGCGGTGGGGGAGGGGAGAGGCAAAAGATCAGAGAACTAGAGATAGTAACAGAAATCACTATACAGCAATTTCTGCTCATTGATGACAGAGGGTCGAAAGGAAGAATGATTCCATTTGACTGAGAGAATCAGGAAAGAAGTTTTTGGAGAAGAATAAATAGGACCTTGAAGGATAGGTAGCATTTCAATAAAATACAGAATGGATGAGCAAAGAGAAACACAGGCCCCAGTTATATTTCAGCGAGGACATCGGGTACAGAGGGTAGAAAGCTTGATGGCATCGAACAAACAAACCACAAGGCTTATCGGGCTCAAGTGAGGCGTTTTTTAAGGTTCTGTTACAATAAAATTATAGTATTTAGACTGTAGTTTGGGGATACTCATCTGGCAGAAATGAAATGAAAAGATTATTACAGAGAAAAGAGAAAAGAGGCAGGGAATCAAGTTAACAGGGGATGTTCCCTCAGTAACTACCTGAACTAAGGATGGAGAAGAGGGACCAGGCCTGAGAGAAGTCGTGGAGCGTGAGTCTGGGCGGCTCTAGGGAAGTTAGTTCTATGGATGGAAACAGAACACAGAACGGAGCATCGCAGAAAAAAGAAAGGATAAAAAAAAAAAATGAGAGAGGAATATGTGCAATTGTTCCTTTGGAGATGCTTTGAAATAGGCTCCCACCATGTCTGCTTAGTTTAGATTTTAAGCACGTCCGAATAGCAGCTCTTTGGTACCTTTAATATAGTTTATTACAAATAATGGTGGAAGTGCTGAGGTTCGCAAATGATGTGCTGCTTTATATAAATGAGCGTGGATTCAAAGTTATGGCTCTAATAAGCACACAGTGCTCACTTCACTTGCATTCTGATAGGTTTTCATAAGTGGAGGAGAAAGTAATGTAGATGTAGCAAATTTATCACAGCCCCAAGGACACCCGGGGGAGCGGATCATTCACTAGAACAAAACATGCCATTAATTTCACGTGTGAAAAGCAAGAGAACCACGGGTTTAAGAGATTAGAGCCTGTGAATTTCTTTGAATGGTGTCAAAGATTGTTGAGTAACCAAGTAAGAAATAATCTGACCTAATCGTAGGCCTTCAGCTGTTCAGATCTAAGGGGCCCTTTGTGTTCTGTTGGCCCCTCCAGCAATTGCTTGGAAGTACCTGAATTCTACTTCTTTTTTATGCACGTGTACAAGAACATTCGAGTCTTAACAACAGCTCAGCCTGGCCCGGCATTTGATTTAATGCGGATGTGGATCCATCTTTAATTAACGGAGGCAAATTATGAATAAAAGGAGCGTGGGCTGTGGAGTCGGTCCTTGGTGTGAAGCCTGGTGTCTCCACTTAATAGCTGCGAGAAAATAAGTCTGTTACCTAACCTCTCTGTGCCTCAGATTTCTCATCTCTAAAAAGATGAGCGCACTATCCTTGGAAGATGGAAGTAAGAGTTGGAAGGGATGGTGGTTGCCAAGTGTCTAGTGGGCACTGGCAGTAGGAGGTGCTCCTGTGAAGAAGGATTCTGTCCAGTCTCCCAGCCCGCCCCCAGAACCCAGATCAATATCAGGCTTGAAGCCACAAGGGGATGTGACAGCCAACCACCAGTGAACCGGGCTTGCCCAAACTGCTTACCAAGAGGAAAAGGGACTTTGACTTTAGATGTAGCTTGAAGGAGAAAAATTATTTTTCTTTCAGCTAATACAAATATATTTCGTGTGTGAAATGATAGCTAAACCTGCTCTTACTATTGTTTTAAAAAATTCAAGCAACTGCAGACCAGGAATTGAGAAATGCAGATTTCTGCAGACACGCTAGCTCAGTCACACTGCTTATCCCAGGATACTTTCCGCTCAGAGATTACCCGTAAAGGTTTCGTTACATTTCACACTTTCCCATTTAAAATGGTGTGTGGCTAAGCTAGTACACTTAACATAGCTATTTCCTACTTTGATTTCCATCTCTAGTTAAATGCCATATAAGATGTTGCACTATTCCCTGTGTGAACTATAATCAATAATTATAATTTGCTGTGTAAACTTACAAAATAAATGACCCACAAAGGCATGGGTTTCTAACCAGTTGTGTGACCTTAGGAAATTTACTTATCTTCCTTGGTCTCAAGTCTTCAGCTGAGAAAATAATGTCCCATTGTTATGAAAATTAATTGTTGGAAGGAATGAAATATGCACCGAATTTTCTAGCATAATCTCCTTCCAAGCTTCCTGTGATAAGACAAGATAATAATAACTCAGTTCTGAATTATTAAAGCTCTGAATGTTCTAGAACTATTCTAAGTGCTTTCTACACTCTAACTCACTTCATCTTCTCAAGGACCTTATAAGCAGGGGACTATGATTATCCCCATTTTAGAGAACAGGAAACTGAAGCACAGACAGGTTAAGAAATTTGCAAAAGGTCACTTACAAGTAAAGGAGTGGGGGGTCAAGTCCAGGTTCATGACAACATTTTTGGATGATTCCATTTATCTATGATCCCTATATTTTTGTGAAGGAAGACAAGGATCTCTTTCAGTAGAGTCAAAGTGCTAGATAGAAGTTCAAATTTTCTTTTCATTTGTCTCTTTTCCCAGGTAATACTGCTAGACCCAAATTAAGTCAGACCCAAATTAACCCCACTTTGCTAAATTTGCTCTTCATTCAACCAAGGCATCAGAGAAAAACAAAATCTGTCTTTTGAGTCCCAAATGAATTGCTTTTTATTCTCATCTGAGGGAACTTGCACGCCTTCTGCATCTTGGATTCTGGATGCATAAGGTAGATGTGCATTTCGACGTTGATATCAATAGTTCCATTGATATATTGACTCTGTGTGTATCATCTCGTTGTGTATCATCTCGTTGTCCACTGTGGGCTTTTTCTAACATGGATCTGGATGTAGAAAATCCAGAAGGATCCCTTGATTTTCACACACTCCGTACACACACACACACAGTCTTTATATATACTTTATTGTAATATATCTGTACTTTATGCTCTTTACTTAGAGTTTACATCATACTGATGCAAACAAATAAAATAATTAAAAATAATATGATATAAACATTCTGTCCATTAACTGAGACCTAATACCTGGTAGTTCAACACTCTTTCCTCCTTCTACCCCCACCCTCACTAGCAAAAAGTATTACAGTTTCATTGTTTTATTTAGAGCAATTCAGCCCTCTCTTTGTTCTATTTTTTTCTTCCATAACTTTTCTGGGGCCCAACCTTCCTGCTCATCTCTTCCCATTAGGCTGGCTCATCAAGATAAGAGAAACTTTGAAGCCAGCTGTTGAAATAGTCCATTTTCACCCTAGTCTGTTGCATCAAGCTTGTCCACAATTGAAGGGGGGAAATGCATCTCTGAGGACAACCAACCTTGACAATTAGGTAGCAACATCCCACCTTAAATCTCCTCCTTATCGCTCCAGGCAGCTGCCTCTTGTCCTACATGTGGAAATCCCGGGGGCAGGATTCTTCCAGCCGTATAATACTCCATCCCAGAGATTTCCTGCTTCTTGGTGGAGAAGCTGTTTCTAATTCCAACCCCCACCCTCGCCCAGGCCGTTGACTGCAGGGGAAGAGATAGGATGAGAGACAAGAGAGGCACACCATGGAGGGTTCTCAGCACCTTGAGGTGGGAAGGGAAGGGCACTGATAGAGGACAGGTGGGCAGAGTTGAGGGGGCACCACTGGAGGCAAATCAGAGAGGAGATCATGCCAAGAGAGACCTGGAAGCTTCTCTTGGCTGCTTGTCCTATGAGTCCTATGTCCTTGTCCTATAACTTAGAGATGGAGAATCAGGTCCAGGTCTCCTGGATGATCACCTCTGTTTTATCCTTTGCTAACCTGCAGTGAGCTGACATGTTTTTCTCTCCCCTCTTCTGTTACCTCGTGGTCAGCATTTCCAATTAAAATGTATTTAACACCAAGCATGGGGGAGATGTCTGGAGAAGAGATTAAGAAGGAAAGCTGGACCCTACCCTGGAAAACTTCTGGGGTGTTTCCCAGAGAAGCCTGCTGGTTGTCCGGGAGCCACTGTGCCGGGCCACTTGAAAACAAGTATGAAACCCATGTAGCTCAGATTCAGTCCCAACTACGTTCAAAGCAGGCTAATACAGAGCACACTAGGAATTAGTGAAATTTCCAATTCTGCCAGGCCCGTGGACTTTGGCACACAATGAGAATGTCTTGGTAAAAGTTAGAAATGCCTCAAGGAGGTGTACACTTGTGAAGTGGAAAGCCATTCAGCCCTGTGAGCGCTGCCAGCCCCTGGGAACGCAAGGGTCCGGGCGCCGGGGGATGGTGCCTGGCTCCGCTGATGTCTTCCAGCAACACCAGACTCCGTGCCATCAGCCAGTTTCTCCTCATGGAAACCATTTTGCCATCAAAGAAAAATTACATTTTCCCCTCGTTTAATGATGTGAACTTCTGCTAAATTAAATGCGCTAAGAGGCAGAGAGCCAACATCTATAAAGGAGAAATCTCAGAGTCCTGTTTTCTGCTGATCTTTGCTTCCTTGAAAACAGACACCGGGTGATGGAAAATGTGGTAAAAGTTTTAACGTTCCTGCTAAAAGGAAAAACACCTTTTCTTTCCTTTATGTTGGCCAGCCACACCTGGCAAGGCAAAGACCAGCTGAGTGAAAAGTCACTTGTGCAAAATCCAGCTGAGCTGTCAGTTGAGTTCAGCAAGCAGTGACTTGGACACAAACTAACAAAAATCAAGAGAAGGAACCAGCAGCTTAGGACAATGCATTTCTAGGGTTAGAATATATATGGATAGTCAACTTTTTTTTTGAATTGACAAGAAGTCATCCACCTTCAAAGAAATGTTCTCAAGAAATATCCCAAGTTAAAATACATATGTGTATATATATATATATCCCCCAAGTACACAAGTTTATTTTATATGATATTAATGCCTGGCATACAATGTGAGAAAATTAAAGTAATGGAACCCATTCTTCATAAAGTAGAACATATTTGCTCTAAAATTTTCAATGTGATACAAATCCTATGTGAAGCTGGGTAGGGGAGGAGACAGGAGATGGGGACAGCTAGCGATTCCTATAAGTCTCGTCTCTAACTGGGCCAGAAAGTAATTTATATCTCCTTTGCTTGATCCTGGGATATGTGTCCTTAGGTGGGAAAAGAAGTCTGGTTGTGGAAAAAGGAGGGAATTCTCTTAGCTTTTCCACATGCCTTTACTCAAATATTGTTTAACTTTTTAAACAAGATTTTATTTATTTATTAGAGAGAGAGAGATTGAGCACACAAGCAGGGGGAGCGGCAGGCAGAGGGAGAGGGAGAAGTGGGCTCACTGCTCAGCGGGGCTCAATTCCAGGACCCTGGGATCATGACCTGACCAGAAGGTAGACACTTAACCGACTGAGCCACCCAGGAGCCCTTAAATATTGTTTAACTTTTTTGGAAACAACTAGAAGTGCAGATGCTTTCTTACAGACCCTGATTATCACATGTCTTGAGATTGAGGAGAAGAAAGTAGAGATAGAGATGTTTCTATCTGTTCTCAGATGAGTGTGGTGGTACCACAGAGTTACTACCCCACCTCCCTGTCCTAATAGCCAGGCCAACTTGAGATGCATTGGAGTCTGTACATAGCATTAATGAAGGCTACAAAAGCTTTCCCTAACGTTAAATTCCTTAGTCAACTTCTGGGCCCCTTTAAACTGTGAACAAGACGACCCTTGTTCTGAAAATCTATCGCCTCTTGCCAACACACACACATATACAAAAACACGACTGTTGGGCAAATAAATCTTTCCAGAGAAAATAGATTCCTTTCCAATTCAGTCAACTGTACTGAGCTGGAAAGGGAGAAATGTTATTTTTCCAGGATGAAGGGAAAACAAGATCTCTCCTGTTTACCCTGTCTAGCCCATTTCAAAAGAAGGTCAGTTTAATGCCTCCATTAAAAAAAAAAAAATTCTCAAGGGTTGTTTATCAGAAGACACTTGGTTCCTTTCAGGCTGGGAATCACACATTGGAGCTCTGTGCTTTTTCTCTTTGAGCTAAGATATACATGGCAGGGCTGCATTCCTTGCTGCTCTGGAGATGTCAAGTGTTGGGAGTGGGAGCGACAGAGGGTGGGGACAGAGTCTGGTGATGTGGGATTCTTTGCCATTGGCCAGCAGCTCTATAACCAGCCTGTGAACCATCCAAATCACTGAGCATGAAATAATGAGCTTATGAATTGATCTCCACTTCATTCATGGGTACACACATATTCTGTGCTTACTTTTACCTATATTCCCCATAATCTGTGGACCCGAATCATCCCCTAGGAGAGTGAGAAAACAAAGTAATGAAGCACCTAGCTGAGGAGCATGGATAGAATTTAAATCGGACACAATGCTATGTGTCCCTGGGTGTGTTCTTCAGAGCTTCCTGGAGTAAGTCTCAAGGAAGTCCCAACCATGGCTATGTTAACTTGAGACTGAAGATTCCAGCTTTCCAGCCACTAAACATGAAAATAGGTATGGGCTGGGGCGCCTGGGTGGCACAGCGGTTAAGCGTCTGCCTTCGGCTCAGGGCGTGATCCCGGCGTTATGGGATCGAGCCCCACATCAGGCTCCTCCACTATGAGCCTGCTTCTTCCTCTCCCACTCCCCCTGCTTGTGTTCCCTCTCTCGCTGGCTGTCTCTATCTCTGTCGAATAAATAAATAAAATCTTTAAAAAAAAAAAAAAAAAAAAAAAGAAAATAGGTATGGGGCACCTGGGCAGCTCAGTGGGTTAAGTGTCCGACTCTAGATCTAAGCTTGGATCTTGATCTCAGGGTGGTGAGGTCAAGCCCTGTGTTGGGCTCCACACTGGACGTGGAACCTACTTAAAGAGAGAGAGAGAGAGAGAGAGAGAGAGAATAGGTACAGCATGTAACATATAGTTGTTGCTTAGTAAAAGTTTGGTGAATCAAGTCAAATGCATTTTTTAAGATAATAAATTTGGAAAACTAAACTTAAGAATGTTTAAGTTTGGTGGATGAACTTTGAGGACATCGTGCTAAGTGAAATAAACCAGTCAGAAGACAAATACTCTTTGATTCCATTTATATGAGGTGTCTAGAACAGCAAACTCCTAGAAACAGAAAGTAGAGTGGTGGTTGTCAGGGGCTGGGGTGTGGGGAGGAAGGGAGTTGTCGTTTAATGTGGACAGAGTTTCAGATTTACAAGATGAAAAAGTTCTGTAGATTTGTTTCATAATAATGTGAATATACTTAACACTACTGAACTGTACACTTCAAAGTGGTTAAGATGGGAAATTTCATGTTATGTGTTTTTACCACAAGTTAAAAAAAATGTTCTCTACATAATTACTTCAAAAAACAAGAGAATAATAGACTTAAAATGGATCTGAGAGAAGTCACCCAGTCACCCTCCCACCCCAAACAGGATATTCCATTAGATATTGCAGGAAAAGGTAGTAATTTCATACATTTTCATTTGTTTCGAGTATTGGTAATACTTGTCTTATCCAGTTTGTGGTTCCCGTAAGTTTATATAATATGTATTTCTTTCTTCTCTGTCTCATTCCAAACTAATTCCAAACAGAACAAATGGTCTGCTTGATTGCACTGGAACGTGAGTAAGCCCCAAATGGAAAAAGTTGCCTCCCTCTTTCCCATTTGTTTCCTGGCTACTGCGGTTTGGATCTTCCCAGGTCTGGGAGGGGATAAGATTTGTCTTAGAATTCACATTCTGAACCCCGAGGAGAAGAGTCAGAGAACCTACAGCCCCTCGAAGTGCAGCCAAAACTGCTCTGTGGGCTGGTTCAAGGGATCCTTCCGAGGCCCCATTCTGCCTGGCTCCAGAGACTGGAGGGAAAGGAGGGAGAATTTGCAAAGACCTCTTGCCATAAGTACTAACTGCCTAATGATTGTTCCAAAGAATCTCCATTTCCAATGACTGAGGTGGAAAAAAATGCCATGCTGTTTGTTAGACAAACTCTTACTGTCTGAGAACGATACAGAGGAACTTACTGATTTTAAAGAGAATGTCTAAATAATGCAGGATTTAAAGCATTGTATCTAGACCTGTTTAATGCAGTAGCCACTAAGTCACGTGTGATTTTTATGCACTTGAGATGTGGCTCATCCAAATTGAGGTAGGTTTAAGGTATAAAATACACATCAGATTTTGAAAACAATACAAAAAAAAGTGTAAAATATCTTATTAATAACTTTCATATTGTCACATGTGGAAATTATATTTTGTATATATTGGATTAAAGCAGAGTATCAAAATCAATTTGGCTTGTTTCTGTTTACTTTCTTAATATGGCTACTAAAAGTTTTAAATGACATATGTGGCTTGCAGTGGTGATGTAGGCTATTCTGTGAAATTTAGAATTAATAAGATAATTGAGGGATGCCTAGGTGGCTCGGTTGGTTAAGCGTCCAACTCTTGATCCCAGCTCAGGTCTGATCTCAGAGTCGTGAGTTCAAGCCCCACACTGGGCTTCCTGCTGGGCATGGAGCCTGTTTAAAAACAAAAAAAGAATTAATAAGATAACTGAAGATAAAAGTCTACAATGGTATGATAAAATAATAATAATAGCCTTCATGACACATCTACTCTGTGTCTGACACTTGGTTTATATGATTTTATTTAACCCTAATAACATTACAAAAGGTAATTTTTATTAGTTCCATTTATTGAAAGGCTAAATATCTTCCCCCAAAGTGCATGGCTTGCTAGTGGTAGAGCTGGTATTTGAATTCAGGTTTTCTGGCACCAAAACACATGAGCTTTCCAGTCTGAAATGATGTCTCTTAAGCATTCTTTATCTCACTTCAAAGAATATGCCCAAGAAGGGCACCTGGGTGTTGCAGTCAGTTGAGCATCTGACTCCTGATTTTAGCTCAGGTCCTGACTCAGGGTCATGAGATTGAGCCCTGTGTCAGGCTCCATGCTGGGCATGGAGTTTGCTTGAGATCCTTTCCCTCTCCCTCTGCCCCTCCCCCGACTCACATGCACACGCTCTCTCTTTCTCTCTCTAAAATAAAATAAATAAAATCTTGAAAAATTAAGTAAGTAAAAAAATATGCTCAAGAATATTGACATGTGGTGATTTGGAAAAACTAGGCATATTTTCCCGCTCAGTTTCTAACAATAGCTTCAAAGTTTGGATGATCTGAAAAATCAGGTGTTATCTATTAATTCTTTTATTATTGACAAGGGTTGAATAGAAATATTGGTCCTTAAGCTATAAAAAATAATAGAATTTAAGTTGGAAAAAAATAGAAAATAAGATTCCATCTTTCCTAAACACAGAAGGGGAGAAGTTAATATTGATTGAGTGCCTACTATGCCCGTCAGGTACCCTGTAAATTCATAATTCTTAACAGATTCAGATTGGAAAACATCATCTTTATCCCCAAACCAGCTTCTCCTCCTTCTTCTTTCTCTATCTTGGGTGCTGTCACCTGAATCTACCCTGTCAATTAAGCCAGAAACCTTGTTGTTTACTCTGATTTCCTTACCCCTTCCCTTCAATCTTGCAAACTATAGCACACGGGCATTCTTACTTTGCCTGAATAGTACAGGTTGTGCCTCCCAATGGTTGTGCTGGTCCTTACTTGAGTAACCAGCAGGACATAGGCCCATATCCAGCCCACATAGAGTGCAACTCAATTTTTTGAAATTTTTGCAGTCAAACGGGTATAAAATTATAGACCATTGTCATGTCAGTTGGCTGAGTTATTCATGATGAGTTAGCTTTCTGAGTGCATCGCTCTGTAAATTGCCTTTTAATAAACTTTGCCCATTTTTCTATTGAGGTCCCTGTCTTTTTCTTGTTGATTTGTTTGATTTGTCTTCTTCTACATGCTAGATAGGAATCGTTTATCCAGTTGAAACATTGTAAAGGCTCTTCTCCCATTTGGAAGTATGTTTCTAACATTATCCGTGTTCCCTTTGCATAACAGAAATCCATGACTTTGGTGTACTCTCTAATCAGTTTTATCCCATATGTTTTTTGGAAGTTTTTGCTTAAAAAGTCCTCTACTGTGTCAACATCAGACATATTTTAAAATATATTTATCATATATCTCAAAGATTGAACTGGAATTTTGGTGCAATTAGTTGTATTTACTAGGTAAATGTGGGGAAAGTTGATATCTTTAAATTTTTAAGTCTTCTGATTCAAGAACAAGGAGTGTGCCTTGTTCACTTGGGCTTTTTCTACATCCTTTATTAGAATGTTTACGTTTCCTCAAGGAGGCCATATGTATTCTTGATTAATTACCCAACATTTTTCAGTTGTTGCTGTGTGAGTGGTATCTTGCCTTTTTAAAATAAGATTTTCTAGTTGTTTGCTGTTGGAAACGCTCTCATAATCTGATCACATATCCATCAAGTTCTTACTGTCTACCTGTTGATGCTATTGGTTATTCTGAGTAGGTAAGTATATCACCTGCAAAAACTGATAGTTATGTTTCTTTCTTTCCAATTCTTTTCTTTGTTTCTTTCCTTCAGTGTTGGCCAGGGCTTCCAATAGTGTAGTGTTGGTTGTAGTACATAGTGGTTTCTGACAATATTTCTCTTGTTCCAGTTCCATTAAGTAAGATTGGTTTTGGAATATAACCATCATCCATTTAAGGGAATTAAGGAAATCCTTTTCTACTCTTAGTTTGCTAAGAGTTTTTATCATAAATAAGTAAAGAATTTGTCAAATGCTTTTTCTGCATCAATTGAAATTATCATGAGTTTAAAATTTTAATCTATTAATTTTCTGTATTATGTTGGCAGAATCCCTAATGATGAACCATTAATTAGCCAAGCCGTAATATTTTAAAACATACCGTTGGGATCAATTAGCTAATATTTGAGAAGATTTTTCATCTACTTGCAGAAGAGAAAGGGGTATAGTTTTTCTTCCTTTTATACTGCGTTCATCTCATTATACCGATTTTATGAAATGAGCTTGTAGCTCTTGGTTTTGTCTCTTCTGGAGTAAATTATAATGCAGATAAAAATTTATTGTTGCTCAAGACTTTGATAGAACTCACCTGAAAAACGATTTGGGTGTATAGTTTTTTGAGAGGGGAAGTTGTCAATTATAATTTAATTTCTTTAAAACTTATTGGTCTCTTCCAGTTCCCTGTTTCTTATGTCAGTTTTGGCATTGACTATTTGAATATTTGAACCCAGACAGGTTTTCAAATTTTTTAGTTCATAAAACCATTAGTGTTTTAATTTTTTTGAAAATGTTAGCTACTGCTAAAGATTTCGAACAACATAGAAAAGTTAAAAGAAGAAATTGAAAAACCCACTTCAGATCTTACATCCCAGAAGTAATTACAATGTAAATATCTCAGTGTGTGTGTGTGTGTGTGTGTGTATAGTTTTATAGCAGACATTTTTCTGTATGTGCTGTTACAATATTATCATTAATAATAATAGCAAACACACATAATACCTGATATTATTACAACAGATACAGATAGAAGAATCACATACATGTAAAGATAGAAGAATGCATGCTCGAACAGCTAAATGATGACTAGATAGATAGATAACCCCTGCATATATTTCTATTATAATCCTGTAACAAAAAAGCTTTTTTACACTTATTGATTACAAATACATCCCTCTCCAGGATTCTGTTTATCAAATGCATGAATGGAGAAATGAACAACTGTGCAATGCTATGTGCAAACATTGTTCTAGAAGCCACATACATTTTGTTTATATAATCCTCTCCAGAGCCTTGCAAGGAAGACAGCACCATCCCTATTTTACAGTTGAGGAAACTGGAACTAGAGATAAGCCCCTAGCACAGTGACAAGTGACTGGCAGGATTCTGGCATTGGATTTGTCTAACTCTGATACCCACTCTCTTTCCACTATACCACACTGATAATCAGAATAGCCCAGAATAAGGGAAAGACAAAAATGAAAAGGGGCCAAAAGAAATACCAAGAATCTGAAATTCCTTCTTTGAACAACTGTTTCTTAAGTTCCTCCTAAACACTAAGCCTTGGAATAGGGACTGGGTTTCAGCGATACCAAAAAGAGGGCTCATAAACAGGGCTCCCACCTTTTATCCCCGCTAAGCAAACAGTGAAGCACTTCAGTTCTGCTCTGGAGTTAGGGGGTGGGATGAAAAGGAGACATACGAGAAAAGACATGGTTCCCAGTGGTTTCCTGTGTAAAGACAGGGAAAAAAGAAGGTAGGCAATTGGGGGAGGGAGAGACAGTGCCCTGCATCCACAGTGATGAGCAGAGGACAGGGCACTGTAGGAGACAGAAGCAAGGCTGCATCCCTGCCTTGTCCTCTTTCTAAAACGTTACCCAGTTAGGTCCACCAATTAGGAAAAAAGCCCTCTCTGGGCTGACCAGTTAGAAGTTTACTTCTTCCTGCTGCACACACTACCCTGGATGCAGAGCATCAGCCTGGCTTGTTGGCCTTGCTAGGGTGAAGGTACTCCACCCCCTGCCTTCTGGGGAGAAGCTTCCTGTAAAGCCATCCTCGTCATTGCTCACTTTATATAAGGCCACTTTAAGAAGTCATTAGAACAGATCACAGACAGCTTCATGGTGTCGATCATTTAAGATGAACAAATAAGTCAATAAGAAGAATTATAACCCAGTTAGGGGAGGTGGGTGGGATAGCTCATTTTCTGGTGATTGGCATATTACCAAAAACCCCAATTAAGAATTTCAAATTTCTGAAGAGTTTTAATAAGGAAAGGATGCTGTATTTTGTCAAATGCTTTTTCTGCATCAATTGAGAGGATCAAATGGTTCTTGTCTCTTCTTTATTAATGTGTTCTATCACATTGATTGATTTGTGAATGTTGAACCACCTTTGCATACCAGGAATAAATCCCACCTGGTCGTGAGGGATAATCCCACGTCGTTGTGATGGATAATCCCTTTAATGTACTGTTGGATTCTATTGGCTAGGATCTTGTTGAGAATTTTGGCATCCATGTTCATCAGGGATATTGGTCTATAATTCCCCTTTTTGATGGGATCTTTGCCTGGTTTTGGAATCAAGGTAATTCTGGCCTCATAGAACAAGTTTGGAAGTTTTCCTTCTATTTCTATTTTTTGAAACAACTTCAGGAGAATAGGTATTATTTCTTCTTTGAATGTTTGGTAGAATTCACCTGGGAATCCATCAGGCCCTGGACTCTTGTTTTTTGGGAGGTTTTTGATCACTGCTTCAATTTCGTTACTGGTTATTGGTGTATTCAGATTGTCAATTTCTTCCTGTTTCAGTCTTGGTAGTTTATAGGTTTCCAGGAAGGCATCCATTTCTTCCAGGTTGCTTAATTTATTGGCATATACTTGCTGAAAATAATTTCTAATAGTTGTTTCTATTTTCTTGATATTAGTCGTGATCTCTCCCCTTTCATTCATAATTTTATTAATTTGGGTCCTTTCTCTTTTCTTTTAGATAAGTCTGGCCAGTGCTTTATCAATCTTATTAATTCTTTCAAAGAACCAGCTCCTAGTTTTGTTGATCTGATATACTCTATTTCTGGTTTCTAATTCATTGATCTCTGCTCTAATCTTTATTATTTCTCTTCTCATCCTTGGTTTAGATTTTATTTGCTGTTCTTTCCCCAGTTCCTTTCGGTGTAAGATTAACTGTGTATTCAGGATTTTTCTATTTTTTTGAGTGAGGCTTGGATGGCCAAGGAAATGCCAAAAAAGAAAAACAAACCTGGGGGCATCACATTGCCTGATTTCAAGCTATATTACAAAGCTGTGATCACCAAGACAGTATGGTACTGGCACAAAAACTGACACGTGGATCAATGGAACAGAATAGAAAGTCCAGGCATGGACCTTCAACTCTATGGTCGACTAATCTTTGACAAATCAGGAAAAAATATCCAATGGAAAAAAAGACAGTCTCTCCAATAAATGGTGCTGGGAAAATTGGACAGCTTTATACAGAAGAATGAAAGTTGACCATTCTCTTACACCATACACAAAGATAAACTCTAAATGGTTGAAAGACCTCAATGTGAGACAGGAATCCATCAAAATTCTAGAGGAGAACACAGGCAATAATCTCTTTGACATCAACCACAGCAACTTCTTTCAAGACATGTCTCCAAAGGCAAGGGAAACAAAAGGAAAAATGAACTTTTGGGACTTCAGCAAGATAAAAAGCCTCTGCACAGCAAAGGAAACAGTCAACAAAAGTAAGAGGCAACCCATGGAATGGGAGAAGATATTTGCAAATGACACTACAGACAAAGGGCTGGTATCCAAGATCTATAAAAAACTTCTCAAACTCAACACCTAAAAAACAAATAATCAAGTCAAAACATGGGCAGAAGACATGAATAGATGTTTCTCCAAAGAAGACATACGAATGGATAACAGACACATGAAAAAATGTTCAACATCTTTAGCCATCAGGGAAATTCAAATCAAAACCACATTTAGATACCACCTTACACCTGTTGGAATGGCAAAAATTAACAAGGCAAGAAACAACAAATGTTGGTGAGGATGTGGAGAAAGGGGAACCCTCTTACACTGTTGGTCAGAATGCAAGTTGGTACAGCCATTCTGGAAAACAGTATGGAGTATTTAACAGTATTCAACTTTTTCCTCAAAAAGTTAAAAATAGAGCTACCCTATTACCCACAAATTGCACTACTGGGTATTTACTCCAAAATTACAGATGTAGTGAAAAGAAGGGGCACATGCGCCCCAATGTTCATAGCAGTAATGTCCACAAGAGCCAAACTGTGGAAGGAGCGAGATGCCCTTCAACAGATGAATGGATAAAGAAGATGTAGCCCATAGATACAATGGAATATTACTCAGCCATCAGAAAGGATGAATACCCACCATCTGCATTCACATTGATGAAACTGGAGAGGATTAGGCTAAATGAAATAAGTCAAGCAGAGAAAGACAATCATCATATGTTTTCACTTATATGTGGAACATAAGGAATAGCATGGAGGACATTAGGAGAAGGAAGGGAAAAATAAAGGGGGGGAATCGTGGAGGGGAGATGGGTTAGCCTGGTGGTGGGTATTAAGGAGGACACGTATTGCAATGAGCACTGAGTGTTATATGCAAACAATGAATCATGGAACATTACATCAAAAACTAATGAAGTACTGTATGGTGACTAACATAACATAATAAAAATTAAAAAAACTGAAAAATAAAAATAAATAAATTTATATAAGTCAAAGAAATAATTTAAGATTTCTTAACATTATTTTAAAATATTACCAATTCTCTAAAAAAAGGTATGTGTTGTAGAGGAAGGTGTACTAAAAAAAATTGGGGGAGGATCCTGTTCATGTCTTTAATTCTAATTTTTTGTTGAAGTTTAAAACATACTCACAGAAAAGTACACAAATTATAAGTGTACAGATCAGTAAATTTTCACAAAATGAGTACATCCCAGTAGCCAGCACCCAAGTCAAGAAACAGAATTAGTGCTAGCTTCCCAGAAACACCTTCATGTCTTCTAAGAAGTCACGACTTGCCATCCACAGAGAACTACTGCTCTGACTTCTAATGCCCCAGGCTTGCTTTGTCACAAACCCACATTTATAAACTCTATAAATGGAACCATTCAATGTGTACTCTTTCCTGTCTGGCTTCTTTCCCTCAACCATATATTTGAGAGAGTGATACATGTGGTTGCCAATAGCAATAGTTCATTCATTCTCTCTACTGTATAGTATGCCCTTGTAGGCATGCACCAAAAATTATTGAATTTATTCTGCTATTGACGGACATTTGGGTCATTTCCAGTTTGGAGCTAATGTGAATGGTTGCCAGCCGTTTTTAACATTTGATGGTTGTTAACACACTCCTGCCAAAAGTCACACCAGATGTGAATGTGAAATTCAAAGGCTGATAAATTGCTATGGCTATCGGAAGCAAAAACAACTGCAAAAGAGTTTTTTTCCTGCTTGGAAAATTTAAAGATACGGTTACTGTATAAGGCAGTTATATGCAATTCACTGCATAATGCTAATAGTCACAAGCCAGTGAGAAGCAAATAAGGTTGGTGAATTTGCAGATAAAGAATATGGGTCTATGTGGTCCCAGCTGTAGCTGGCAATTTTTACCCTCTGCCTTTAGCAAAGCTTGGTAAGTTTTTCATGCTATGATAATGTGACACTTCTAAGCTTTAACATAACATCGTGATGGTGGACTTAAAACTCTGTGAGGTAGGTGGCAAGTGGCATTACTCCCATTTCCCAGAAAAGGGAGTTTAGGCAAATCACTTTATCTCCCCCTCACACCATTCACGACAGCGAGTCGGTACTGGCATCAGACTATGAGCTGAGAGCAGTCTCCATCGGTCCTCCCCACAGTCAGCCTGGCACGATGCCCCTCATGGTGCCTGCGAGGCCGTGGGAGGAGCCACAGCCTTTAGGTGGGAGGAATTCTATTAATACTTTTGATTTTTATAGTACTCTGCCTCTAGAGGACTTTGAGCATCCTTTCAGAATTGCTGGCCAATGTTTGTGACTCATATGCCAGCATTGCAGAAACGTTGTTTTGGAGATGGGCTCTTGCAGCAACTTCCGGGCTCCTTATAGGGGCTGATATCTCATCCCTTGTTATTACGTTCAGAGTTCAAAAAACTGATGGACCAGTCAAGGGGTAATTCCCTTTTCTCCCCTAAACATCACCCACAGCATTCCCGCTCTTAGGCTTTCTGGGTATCTTCACCTTTCTCTTTGTGCCATGGGTTCCTTCAGCTGTCTGGTGAAGCCTATGGACTCTTTCCCAGAATACTGTTTTAAAATGTATAAAATAAAATGCTGGGGACTACAAAGGCAATCAAGTACATCAAAACGCAATTATCTAAATAATAAAAAAATAAAATAAACCAAATTTGTGATGTAATAATATATGTACTTTCTTATTGAATATAGTAAGATCTAGAAGTGGGAAAATAATTAACATCATTTCAAAGTAATAATGGGTATTTACAATATTTGATGAAATCTACAACTGTAATGAATATTAAAATATTTTCATTTCTTTTTTTAATATTTTCATTTCTGTTGGTGACAAAGTCATAGATACTAATATTTCTGTGGTTTGTTGTCCATATTTATAGTAGAAAGAAATTTTGAATTTCCATTAAATGTTCTCATCTAAATTCATAGCCCCCCTGAATGCTATCATACCCTCTTGAATTCTATATTCCCATTTCACACCCCAGAGATGCCCCCTATGATGGACACACATTTCTACACAGCATTAACTGTCTGGGACCCACCAGCTCCTTTCCAGAAAGCTGGACTCTGAGCCAATCCTACTTGAGCTAGTAACTATGATTGTCAGACTTGGCTAGTATGGCCAAACAAGAATTGACCTTGAATTTAATTGCTGCCTTCTCTCGTCAGCTCCCAGCATGAACTGCGACAGGCTGAGAGACAGGCCTTCTTTTAAATGATGTTCTTACTCTTTGGAAACTATCAGGGAAATTGAAATGATATCCAGGAATTGTTGTTAATTTTAAATTGATGCTAATCACGTTGATGAAAGCATGTGGTTAAGAAAGAAAGTGTTCACATGTTTTAGAGATGCATTCCAAAGTACATAGCAATAAGTAACATATCTGGGATTTGTGATTAAATTGTTTAAATTAATCTGGGTAAAGGGGGGAATGAAAGAAACAAGAGTGGTGAAAACTTGAAAATTTGGGACTCTGGATAATGGTTGTATGGGGGTTAAACTATTTTCTCTACTTGAGTGTATGTTTAGAATTTATAATTATTAAAATCCTTAAAAAATAGTTTCTGGACCAAGAAATTACATAAAGAATGCTTTTTTATGGTGCCGGTTGGCTTCTTCACAATACTTTTTATTTCCATGCATGATACAACTCAATTGTACTGTGTGTCTTATATATGCAAGTTTTAAAAGTTGGTTTCACTCAACCCTTTTACCAGTTGTTGGGCATGGTCTTGCTCTCCAAGAGTTTATATTCAAGTTGGGAAGAGATCATGTGTTTACATGAAACCACAGTTGGGAAGCAACATAAGAAAGAGTATGGTATAAATGCCAAAACATGTAATAAAGATGGAAAATGTGAGAGGAGTTCAGGAGAGGGGAGATCTGTGAGGCTTCAAGTTGGAAGTAGTTGCCTATCAGTCTCAGAAATTTGGGTTCGTTGTCTCTTGTTGGTTTTTTCTTTTTCTTTCTTTTTTTTTTTTTTAAGATTTTATTTATTTATTTGAGAGAGAGGGAGAGTGAGAGAGATCACAAAGGGAGAGGGAGAAGCAGACTCCCCACTGAGCAGAGAGTCGGATGAGGAGCTCCATCCCAGGACTCTAAGATCATGACTTCAGCCGATGGCAGATGCTTAACTGACTGGGCCACCCAGGGGCTCCTAGGCTTCTTTCTTTGCACTCATTTCTCCAACAGTGGCATTCCCTCTGAATTCCTGAAGCTCGTAAGCAACAACATCCTTGCTCCCCCATGTGTCTCCCTGTCCCCTTTCCCTTAGGGGCCGTGTTTGACACATTCTGAGTCTCCAGGGATGTGCGCCCTCCTGCTCAGGACTGCTCTATCCCAGATGGCGAACTACAGCCCAGATGCTAAGTACTACCATGAACATTCTTACCCATTCAACACGAAGAGTTCCCTGGCCTCGTGTAGTGGTGCTAATAGTCTCCAGCAGGCAGCCAGGGGACTGCTATGTTGGAACCCAACCACTGTCTCAGAAGAGAGCCCCTTCTTGCCAAATGTTGGGGAAGGGGATTCTGACCAGCAAGAAAGCTTCACAAAGATCTTCCACAAGAGGACAATGAAAGCAAAGGGGTGGATGCCTCAACACAACAGTGGAGCCTGACTGGCAGAGCTGCTGGGGCCCTCAGAATGGGCTAGAAACGATCTCTCAGAGCAGGAGAAAAAAAAAATTACTACAAGGCATTCAAGAAGACCTAAATCTGTGATGATCTAAATAAAAAATAAATAAATTTAAAAGATTTTCACATTGCTTAGATCATTTAAACCAACGCAAGTTTTTCTTCTTCTTTCTTCTTCTCCTTCCCCTCCTTCTTCTCCTTCTTCTCCTTCTTCTCCTTCTCCTTCTCCTTCTCCTTCTCCTTCTCCTTCTCCTTCTCCTTCTCCTCTTCTTCTTCTTCTTCTTCTTCTTCTTCTTCTTCTTCTTCTTCTTCTTCTTCTTCTTCTTCTTCTTCTTCTTCTTCTTGTTTATCTTCATTGATTCTCTTTCTGAATTATCTGAGGCACTGTGGCCAGGTTACTTGGCCAGGCGGCATTGGCAAGGAAAGAAGGGGTATGCCCACATACCTGTGCTCCCATTCACACAGAAGCTGGAGACTGCCATGACTGAAGTAGACTTTTGATCCTTTCAGGGCTTCTTTCATGGCTTAGAATCACAACTTTGAAGTAAAAGAGAAAACGTGGTACTTAAGGGAGGGAGGATTCAAGGACTCTGTCCAGGACACACCCCCTGACCGACAGATGTGCAAAACTTCAACCCAAGTGGGCGATCACTCTCTGGGACCTGTCTTCCTGGTCTCCATATTGCGCCCCACACCTTCTTGGGTAAGGGGGTTCCGTAAGAGACTCAGATCTGTAAGACTTAGTTTTGTTCCACCTCTCACCTTTAAGGGGGTAAAAAACAAATGCTCTAACAACAATGATGACATGACTGTTGCTGTTCTGTGTGTAGGGCAGAAGCCTCTCAAAGGAAAAGTCATCAGCGTGACCTTGATTTATGAAGTGTCTTAGAAGGTGACCCTGATGGGAAGGTGGGAGGAGGAAGCTAGTTCTTACTGGGGAAAAGGGCCATACTGTCAGGAGACACACGGATCCTTGGGTTACATATGAAACAAAATCACATTTCCCTGTTTTGGTTGAGAACCCCCTACATACACATGCACACATATGCAAACACAGTCATTCTCATTTCTTGACTTCCCTAAAGTTCTATTTTTCTACCATTACAGCAATTACCACATTATACTATATTGTTTCTGGTATACTTATATGTTTTTATAATCAAACTTGTGAACTTTTTCTTTGTAGCTTTTACCTATAAAATACTGGCATGTGTTAAGAATTGTGTGTTGAATGACTATTTGAATAAATGGCTACTATATATATTTGTTAACAAGCCGGAACTCTGACTCACTCAGCAGAATCAAGTCTCATTTATTATCAAGGACCTGATGCCACATTTGTTCCTACCTCTCTGCCTGTCCCTGAACCATTTAGATGAATCCTGGACTTTAGGAAGCATTAGTTCTGAGATAACCCGCGCTGGAATCCACAACACTCCTCTATGTGCTGTAGCTTCTGGCAGAGGAGGACGTGTGGACAGGCTGATGTGGGCATGTCACCCTCACTGGTCCTGGCAGAGCTGGCCCCGCTGCACTGCCCAATATAGGGATCAGCTTATCTCCAAGAGCAGCAATGACCTGGTGAGTAAAAGAAGTGGGCAGGCATGGCTTTTGAGTCATTTGGCAAGTGCCTGGAAGCTGATCCTTCCTGCAGCCCCCTATATTGACTTCCTCTTTCCTGTCACAGCATCCAAAATTCTTTCACCATTAGTTATTCATGCTGTGGGTATTCCAGAGCTCTTAATTAATAAGTGATTTCTTAACTTGGTATCTGTGTAGGATTTTGGAATGGTGGGGGATGTGGGGATAGGTGAGGAAGACAGAGAAAAAGAAATGAGAGAGAGTTACAGACAGATTTTGTCCCCCTTCCAGTAGTTGTGGGTATAGGACAATACTTCCTAGAATATCCTCGACTCTTCCAAAATTGTCCAGACAATATTGAGAAGTGGTGTGTGGTGGGGGTGGTGGGGGGCAGAGGACTCACCACACAAATTCTTAAACACATGTTTTTCTCTCCCAGCCACAGAGCACTTGAAAACTCAAGCATATGAGAGAAATGAGAGAGAAGGAGAAGGGACTGCAGTCTTGATGTGCTCTGAGTACACACTTCCAGACTCCCCTCTTCATCCAGATAAGAATGGAAGGAGAATCTTTTTTGAGATGAAGGTTAAGAACTTAAAAGGAAACATAGGGGGGCGCCTGGGTGGCACAGCGGTTAGGCGTCTGCCTTCAGCTCAGGGCGTGATCCCGGCGTTATGGGATCGAGTCCCACATCAGGCTCCTCCACTATGAGCCTGCTTCTTCCTCTCCCACTCCCCCTGCTTGCGTTCCCTCTCTCGCTGGCTGTCTCTATCTCTGTCGAATAAATAAATAAAATCTTAAAAAAAAAAAAAGGAAACATAGGACTGTATTTTCCTGATCCCAAATTGGAATGTTGGAATGTTGGTTCAGACACATCTATAAATTTCTTTATCTGTGAAGTCTTTTCTTTTTTAAGATTTATTTATTTATTTGAGAGAAAGAGTGCACATGCATGCCCCATGCCTGTGGGGGTGGGCAGAAAGGTGCAGAGAGAGAGAACCTCAAGCGGACTCCCTACAGAGTGCAGAGCCCACCCCGGGGCTCAGTCGCAAGACCCTGAGATCATGACCTGAGCCGAAACCAAGAGTCAAATGCCCAACCAACTGAGCCCCCCAGGGGCCCCATCTGTGAAGTCTTAGAAAAAGGAAAGCAAATTACCTTTAGTTTACATGTAATAAATTGCCTTTATTGACAAGTGGAATTAATTTTATTGACCTCTGTTCCAGGAGAGGACCGTCAATGTGGTCGTCCACTCTGCCACTCGTGCAGCTGCTCTTACCACCTAGACTATCACCCTGTGCACAGGTCACCGCCCCCCCCCCACTTCTGCATTTCATTTGCCTCCTGTGCAGGACCATCTTGAACCAGTGATTTGCTGTGCTTGCTTTTCTCATTGTAAGTAAATATTCACTTTTATGCCTATTTTTGTATTTGTGATTTTGTGTTCCTTTTCATCAAGGGGGCCCCCATTTTATGTAAGTTTCATTCCCCACAGAATTGGGTCTGCCCTTTTATACGTCGACTAATGCAGTGCACATTACATAGACAATCCCAATTCATGAGTGTCCCGATAACTCTGGTTCTCGGTTAACCAGAATGTTCTTTGCATAGTACTCGTAGAGACAAGTAATGAAATTCGAAGGAAAAACCAGATGGTAGGGATTTCTAGTTTTAGAAATGTAGCAACTGTTCTGCCTGGTTCCCAAACTTTTCTCCACCTGTATGCACAGAAGTGCCTGGTTAACATCCAACACTTACCTAGTGTTTACTGTGAGCTGGGCACCTTTTAGTCCTCGGGGGCATGCCAAGGTGGGTACCCTAACTGTACTCACTTACAGATAAGGAAACTGAGGCACAGGGAAGGTCAGCAAATTCCCCAAGTTTACACCTAATATACGGTACTGCTGGGAGCTGACTAGGCCATCAGGTCCAGGATCCAGGGGCCTCACCTGGATCACCTTTATATTGGAAATGATAACTCAGTACCACAGAAACAAAATCTTTACTTCGTTTTGGATCACTCACACAGGGCCATGCATCGCACCCTCACATTGTATTGGGTACGCCTGGTGTGACACACAGCCCTCCAGTTAATCCCCACAGGGTAAGTGAAGAGCTCACACAGCTACTAAGTAGCAGAGCATGACTTTAAACCCATGTGGGCCTGCCTCCAAAGGCCATGAACAGAAACACAAGACTCTACGGGCAATTCCAATCCCTCACATGGAGATTTCTTAACCTGAAGTGACAGCCAAACTCCAACGATTTGTAATGAGTTCTCTGAGGCTAGATTGACTAATTAAACGTTCCCTCTTTGCATTTGGTTATTGATCCCTCTCACATTTGGTTATTTATTGGTTCTTCTTAGTGCCATTTAAAAGAAATGAGGAACAAACTACCGTTAGCCCATTTTCCAAATGGATGAAACTGAGACACGGAGACGTTAAGTCACTTGCTGGGACTCGTCCTCCAGAGCCTAGCCCTGGAAACTTCTGCTTTCATCACTAAATACTCCTGCAGAATCTCTGTCTGAGTCTGTCAGAAATAGCTGGCAGCTTTCGATTTTTTTAAGTGGCTTTTAGTTCGTGGAGTAGGTGTACCAGATCTCTGTGCACAAAGGTTAATTAAGCCACTATAAAATGCAAAAGCAGCCAGGTCTTTGTCTCCAAGGTAATAAAATTACAAATGATTCCTGTTCAAAATGAAGCTTATAATAATCTATCGCCAGTGGGTTGTGTGCGTTTTTCTCATTTTAACAACATGTACTTCTCTCTTCATCAGAAACATTAGGTCACAAAAGCCAATCTCATCTACATCTTTACAATGTTGTTTATCATCTTTTGCATGCAGGAGATAGAACTGGTAATGAACCAGCCAAATTGGATCCCGGGGAGGATTTGTACTTACTAAGAATACTTTCAGAATCCATTCAGAATGCCTCTGATTTATCATTAAACCCTCTGAAGCCATTTATTTTGGGGCCAGCTTTTCAGGGATAGCACATCAATTGTGTGCCGGTTATTGGGAATTATAACACAGCTGATGAAGTGTGACAACAGAGTCCGTTGGATTTGCAGTAGATTAGAGGAGGGTGTTACCGAAGTCAGCGGCTATTAAGCCGAAAATGTGTCTGAGCTAAGAGAGCACGAAAATAAGGAAATAGATTCTATCCTGTCATCTGACCTCTCTCCTGTGGTCTCTGACTTGAGCTTGAGTTTCTGCTCCCACAGTTCCTTTTATCTGCCCTGCACTTTTTTTTTTTTTTTTTTTTTGCATCTACTCCCGCCCACTTCCTCTCTCCCTCAAGCAGATATCATATAAAACTAAGAACAGGGGGGCGCCTGGGTAGCGCAGCGGTTAAGCATCTGCCTTCGGCTCAGGGCGTGATCCCGGTGTTCTGGGATCGAGCCCCACATCAGGCTCCTCCGCTATGAGCCTGCTTCTTCCTCTCCCGCTCCCCCTGCTTGTGTTCCCTCTCTCACTGCTGTCTCTCTGTCAAATAAATAAATAAAATCTTAAAAAAAAAAACAACTAAGAACAGGGATGGAAGGTAGATCGATGTTTGTGGCTATGCCATGGCGGGCGGTAAATTGAGCCACACCAGACTCAGTAATGGGCAGAAAAGGGAAGGTGGTATATGACCTGATAAGGTTTTAGCAGATCCATAAAATCCAAAATACCTCACAAACCATGACTCATAGTCTTGTTATACTCACAACTGCATCCATTTGAAGGTATTCAGGTCAGCCTGCCCCTTCCCACAGTCCACATAATATGCTCACGCGAGCTCATGGGAGGGGCAGTGGTGAAGTGTTTCAACCTTTTTGGTGCTATCATCTAAAATTAACCGAGTAGGGGCATCTGGGTGGCTCAGTAGTTAAGCGTCTGCCTTCAGCCCAAGTCATGATCTCAGGGTCTTAGGATTGAGCTCCACTTTGGGCTCCCTGATCAGCGAGGAGTTTGCTTCTCCCTCTGCCGCTCCCCCTACTTGTGTGCTCTCTCTCTCTCAAATAAGTAAAATCTTTAAAATAACATAAAATTAACAATGTACATACTCTGTGATCCAACCATTAAATTTTCTGATTCTATCCTAAGAGGAAAGAAAAAAATGCCCAAGTATGTAAGGATGTATATGTGCAATGGTGTTTATTGCAGCATAATATTTGGTGGTTAATATCTGGTAGCAGACAATTCACATTTCCTGCAATAGGGAAAGGCTGAAGAAAGCATGGAAATTATATACTATGGAATATTATGCAGCTAGTAAAAAGAATAAGTTAGATCTATGTACATGAACCTGGAAGGATGTCCACATGGATCAATAAGTAAAAAAAAAAAAAAAAAAAAAGTTGGTTGTAGCCTAATGCACACAATACTGTATGAACAAATTTCATATCACCAGGGCTTAGCTTCTCCAGAAAGAGTATCATCACAACAATATCATCTGAGTTTGAGACAGGCTCATCAGTTTATCATAATGCAGAAGTTTGAATCCTAACTTAGGTTGGTTTTAATCTAGCTAGGGAGTGGACTTAATAATATGTACATGCCCTGCCCACGTTTATATTACTCAGGTAATCCTCATGAAATAAAAATATTTTTTATCCTCCAGAGAAATCCCTTAAAGTGGGGCTCCAGGGGAGTGTTAGGTTGAGGTGTAAGATGAAAGAAAGCATTTTAGATATGCTTTTTCAAAATATGGTTTCTTATGTCTTACCCTAGACCTCTTGAGTTTGAATTTCCAGAAGGTTAGAGATAGGAGATGGAGAGGAAGGCCAGACTGTAAAAGTGCTTCAGGTGATCTCACTACTTTTTCCTTCATTTTTGATGCAATTGAAAATAAAGTCTTAAAGTATATGCCCTGCTTCAATTATCAAGAGGCAGCTGTAATGATGTTAGTGACAATAACATTTACAATATGCCAGACATTGATCAAAGGGTATTAGTATAAATGAATCCATTAATTCTCACAACTACCTGCAAGGGAGGTGTTCTTTATTATTATACCCATTTTACAGATGGGAATAGACAGAAAGAATCATGCCCATGATTACAGAGCTAGGTTAGTGGTGGAGCCGGGGTTTCAACCCAGGAAGTCTGGTTTCAGAGTCTAAATGAAGAGATCTGAGCCACAGTAAATGAAATAGGGCAGGCTCATGAGCTCAATGAAACATTTTTAAGCCCAAGTTTCTCATTTATCTTGTCCCTTGGATGAGACCTAAAGAGTTGTTTTATTTCTCAGAACTCACCTACTGCCATAGTCCTCATCACGGAACTGCTCTTACCCTTTGAATTGTTCAGTGTATCTGGAGAAATGATTCTGAGAAAATATGCTTTTACCATTTTTTCCTCCTTCTTCCCTCAGCTCCTCCTCTGTCATGGAAAGAGCTTCCTTTCATAAGCAGAGAACTGTACTGAATCTTCCATTAGAAGTCAGTGCAAAAATGGGCTGAAATCTCATTATGTCTAGCTCTTTTTTACCATGTTCCTAACAGGTGTCACTTTCCAGACCCATCTTTAAAATTAGCCTATAAGTACTGGCTTCCTCTGAAATCACTTGCTAAGAGGAGGAGGAGGTGAAGGAGACAGGTATATCAATGTTCTTTTCTCAGCTTGTTCTCAGACTAAAATGTGGATATTAAGTCTTTCTTACCTTCAAGAATTATGATGCTGTGGGAAGAAAAATGTTGTAAAAATTAAGGTCAGTTCTGTCACTTTTGAACAGTGTGTACTCTGCCAAGTCATGTAACTTTCTGAACCTTACTTTCATCATTTGTAAAACAGGACAAATAATTGCTGCCCTACTTACTTCATAAGGTTGTTGTGTCTATCCATGTAAGAAACCAGATCTTCTGGCTTCATGTCCATTGGTGTCCATCCCTCCCCCCACCCTCCCTCCATCACCCTTTCATTTCTTCATTCATTCATTCCATATTTATCATACCTCTTCTGAGAGTTAGCTAAGTGAAAGACAAATATTAGGAAGCTGGGGGAAGAAAAGTAGAGATGAACCCCAGATTGGGAAAGGGCACTGAAGGCAGAGACAATGAGGTGATTAAGAACATAGAATGAGCAGGGACCTCCAACAGCCCACAATCCCACATTCTAATATTTTACATGCCATTCCAATTCCTCTGAGGGGAATCATTGTATGTGGCACCAAAAGAACTTTCGAGGTTTCCTTAAGACAGAGCCATCTATCCTTTATCCATGCAGGACTCCTTAGCTGGCATCTTCTATTTTACTTTCTCCCTAGAGCCCTCTGTTATGTACAATAACTAGTGAGCACATGTGGACAAGGCTTACAAGTCAGGCCTGCTCCTCAGATTCAGCCATAGGAAAAGGTACCTGTGGGGTGGTTTAAATCCATGCCTGATATAAAAATAAACCTCAGGTATTACACAATGTATATAGAGATTCTACATGACCCAGAAAAAGATTTAAAGGTAATTAATGGAATGTACCTGGGTATAATGGACACATATTAACAATACTTTGAATTTATAATCCTTTTCCATGTACTGTTAGATTTATCTTTGAAGTACCTTGAAAAAGTGAAAATAAGAGAATAGGAAACATTACTTCACTGACTCGATTTTATAAATAAAGAAACAGAGACTGGAAGAAACGTGGGAGATTACACAATAAAACCAGCAGATGAGTAAGAACTAGATTTGAGGCTTGGATTCCAGGGCAGAGTCGACTTCTCCAACTCAGGTGATTACTGAACACAATGAGTTTTCAAATTGTGGAGGACTTGTCTTCTGACAATACCACTCGCTGATAGTTCAAGAAATAACTCATTCATTTGTTAATCTCACACACGCTTAATTGGGGACAGGGAATGAAAAGTATCTGGAGATGGGGCTGGGCAGGAGGCCAGAACCTCTGTCGCCCTGAAAACCACGTTCAACATCAGGCTTTTATCCTGAGGGCAATGGAAAATCACAGAAGGGTTTTATGCAGGGGAATGTCCTGACCATTTAGCACCAATCACTGTGGTCCCTAGTGGGCCTGACAATAACGGGCAAATCTAGGGAGCAGGAAATCCAGCCATAATCATGGTGATAAAAAGCACGCGAGAATGGTGGTGGCAGCTGTAAGAAGCAAAGTGACTGGATCATATCAAAATGTGAGAACCAAGGTGTTCTTTCCCCAGATCCTGCTGTTCCCGGATTTCTCCTTCTAGGATGACTGCAAATGTGTTTCCGGTAGGAAAATCATCCCTGCTTCTTCCCCAGCCTTCCCTAGATCACATTAGGGCCGTGGAACATTCAGGAATGACAGAGAAAGCAGAAGGCCGGGGTCCCCTGGGTCTTTATCACAGCCACCAATTGCCCACAGACACCCGGATTCCAGAGCCCGAGAGCCCGCTGAGGCCACTCGTGCCACGTCGTGACTTCGCCAGCAGCCTGCTGTCCTCGCTAACGAGATTTCGCCACAGTCTCCTCACACCGAGGCCAGGCCTCTCAGCTCTGGCGGCGAGCGCCTGGGTATTTGATAAAACCCCACAGACCTGCGCTCAGCGAACGCTCCACAGGGATAAATACCGCCAGGAGCCCCGGGTCGGCTCACCCTCCCACAAGGCCCAGCGCGGCCCTGGGGCAGCCCCGCCCCGCCGCCTCCCGCAGCCTTATTGGCCTATGCTCCTGCCACTCAGTCGAGTGCCCGCCCCGAGGGCCCGACCTGGAGGCGGGATTCGGGGTCTACTGCGGCGTTGGTGTCTCAGGTCGGCTCTTCCAGGTGCTTCTTTCTACTTGTAATAGTGGTTCTAATTCCTGCTGACGTTTGACGGCCTACAGCCGACTTGCGTAAACCCTCTCGTGGGTTTCTGACGCCGTGAGGTGGACGCGGCAGGGATATTTCAGCTTTACAGGCAGGAGAAGTAAGTCACAGAGGTTGAGGGACTGACTCTCCCTTAGAACCACGTGCTGCGATTTTAGTAATGGTTCCAGGCAGAACTGTGTTTTCAGGTTGGTAACACTGGCTCAGTGGTTAAACTGTTCTGAACTTATTTCCTCATCCGTGAAATGGGGAAATAATAGCCACCTTGTGAAGCTGGTGTGGAGAGTACATAAAATAGCAGGAGAAGAATCGAGCACAAGGCCTGGCCTGTGGCAGGTTGTTCGTGAATAGGATGTGTGTAGCCTCAAAAATTCCCAGGTCTTCTGACTTCCAGCCTGGCACACTTTCAGCTAAACCAGTCTCGGATCCTGAGAGCTCAGAGGGTTCAGGGACATCTTCAAGGGGTTCAGTGAGTTCTCACATAGGAGAAACACCGCAGGAAAACACTCCCCGGAGGCAAATACTAAACATTATTTTTACTACTACTATCAATAATGTTATAATATATTTTTTGTCAGTTTTTGCCAGGCATTGTTCTAAGTGCTGTCTGTTTAGTCTTCACAATGACCTGAGTTACATCCTATTAAAATTCTCACTTTATAGATGAGAAACTGAGGCATAGAGAGGTTAAATAACATATTCATGTTTAAAAAGCTAAAAATTGTCAGAGCTGAGGTTTATACCCAACCAATCTAGCTCATAAAGCCACATATTTGTGCTTTACACCCTGTATGACAAACTGGGTTTGTGACAAGAGCTCTCTTTGGTAATGAATACTTTTGTCACTATCTACAAGATGCCTCTGACTTTTTTAAAACTCCTGAAGGGCAGAAGAAAGAAAAGCAGAGCAAAACAGAGAGAGGAAACTAAGCCCTTTAGACAGACTACATATGGACTGATGATTAGAAACCCAAGTATAAGCTCTATGTTTGGAATTCTGTTCTAGCTGAGTGCTTTGGACTGTCACATCCCACAGTGTCTCCATGGAAGTGCCCACTATGGAAGAATGGCTGAATGACATGGTCGGAATGGAATGTAGCAGTCATCTTATCTGACCACACAGATACCTGCCAGGAGAGGAATGCCTCACTTCCTCATGATAATTTTGAAGACTTTCTGAGAAGGTGATAATATTATCCAATTACCTCACAATCACAAGGTGCACTGCAGTGACTGCAAACTCTGTGTGCCTCATTCAGCAAGTGTCACAGAACAAGGAAAAAGAAAGATTGAGAGGGAGGTGGGACCTGGTAGCTGGGAGGAGACCAAGGACTCAAACTGAAGGTTAAATCCTGTGAGATGGGAGCAGGGGTTTGACTGGAGGACAAAAAAGAATAATACCTATAGGGGAAAGCAACAAACAGTTCTCCCTGGGAACCAGGTCAGAGTTCTTGCTAAAGTGACATTGGCTTCTATCGCTATGGTGGCCTTGAACTACACAATACCCTTCTCCTTGTCTAGACCAGCATTGACTCTTGCCTAATAAAACTACCCAAGGTCTTGGGCTTCACCCCTCTCATCTGGCTTCTCCTCCTCCACCTTTCCGGTAAGCCTGGGAAATAGGAAGTATGAAGAGAGAGCTGAATGGAGGCTAAGTTTTGAGAGATATTAGATGATGTTTGAACCTGACTTAGAGGATCCTGTGTTCCCATCCCCTTTTCTGTCCAGGCCTTTTGTGGGGACAAAAATCACCCATCTCTGGGGCTGGGAAATAGAAGAGGTACATAGACAACATCAGACAAATGGGTGGTGCTGGGGGTTGGGTCTCAAGTGTCAACATCCTGAGATGATATTCTGAGTGACCAGAGAAAATGCAGTCTCTATTAAGGAGGGAAAACTAGGGCAATCCTGGTAGAGAAGTATTGGTTGTGAGATTTTAGCAGTGTAATTACCCCATAGACAGGAGATGAGGCAAGACGCTGGGAGCTAATGCCACCATTTGCTTGGAAAATGGAGTAGGGGTGCCATGAGCAATAAAGTCTTAGAGGCTGTGGATCAGACAGTTCAGAGGACAGCTCAGGCCTGTGGGTGTTGGCCCCATGGGACAGGAGCAGGGCAGTGGAGTTAAAGACCTAGGGACAATAGCCAAACAGGTGATTCTTTTTCCAGAAATGAAGGGAATTCACCAACCACCATCCCACAAGCTTCTCCATCCCTACCAACTGGTGATTTTCTTTATGATGTGAATACTACCTGCTGTGCTGCTTAGTTTTCATTCAAAGAATGTACATCTGCTTTATTTTATGCACATTTCCTTTGTGCTGGGCTTTTATTAATTGTCTATGAAATGCTAACCTTTCATAAGTGATCCTAAAAAATCTTATTTCTGCATAGCACTCTCAACATTTATGATCTTAGGGAGAATGTAAGAAGCAGGGGGCTTAGCAGACCCTTCTGAATAGCTTTGAAGGTATAAGACAGGGAGACCCAAGCCAAGATAAGGAAGACAGTTCTTTAATTTGGAATCTGGAACATTTAAAGATAGACACTTTAATGTTCACCTTGGCACGATCATTAGCTAGTGGATTTTCTAAGTATTGGATTGACACATGTGAAGTGCTGATACTCAGTCATTTTTGATGCACAAAAGTGATAACTTCATATGGCTAAATCTTATAGAATCTTGAATATATGAGGGAATGTTTAACTTAGTTGATTGAAGGGAAAAGATTGAGGAACTTTGGGGGTCTAGATCTCTGTAGAGTGAGTATTCCTAATTGTAAACAGTCCATTAAAAATAGTCTTGCAGGATTTCTAATTAAAAACTCTAGTTTTATTCATTTACTCATTCATTGTAACAACAACAAGAATCATTGAGCATCTCCTATGGCTCAGTCACTGTGTTAGAGACAGAATAAAATGATGGTACCTGTCCTGAAGATGCACACGGAATAGGAGTAACAGCATTATGGGGAGAGGCCCTGGGGGAGAGCAGCACAGAGAAATAGCTATGATGGTAGGATTTTGGGGAAAGAAAGGAGGGTGTGATCTTATTAAAAAGTTTTGATATGGGAGAGAAAAACTATAATTAACCAAATGGTCAAGGCAAGAAAGAACATTCCACACAGAAAAGGGCAGAGATGACCACATGATTTAAAGAAACAATTTGTGCTTAGAGTGACTATAAATTTATTAAATCTACAGAAAGACATTTCTCAAAGGGCTTTAAGCATCTCAAAGTCAGGTGCCATGTCGTATTCATGTTCATAGATGCTGTGTGAGTCTAGGACAGTGCCTAGCACAAAGTAGGTGCTCACTAGATGTTGAATTAAACTGATCTGGAAAAATAAGATTGAAGTTGAAGTTTACCACATATTTAAAAGAACCTTTCTTCTCCCCTATTCACTTTAGTCCAAACTGATGAAGTTTCAGTGTGTTCTTTGAAATGTTACATAAGAAAACGTATACTTCAGCTTATCTCTGAAAAGAGATGTTATATAACCATTTAATTTGTGTGTATAAGTAGATAACAGAAATATGTCTTGCTTTAGGGACTTTTTAAGTTCCTTATTTGGAATATTTACTGTATACTCTCTATAGGCAAGGCAATATACCGGGCCTGGGAACACAGTGGTGAGTAAACCAAATATAGCCCCTGCATTCAAGGAGCTTAATATTTTGTAGATTAGACAGTTACTAAACAAATAATTAAATATTTTCTAATTATAATTTGTATAAATAAAATAGAAAACAACATATAGATGCCATGGGGATTTATAACAGGGGACATAGACTAGTCTGATAGTGATTGGAAAGGTGCTCAATCAGAGTTTCTTTAAGGAATAAACATTTAAGCCGAAATTATATGAAGAGAAAGTAAGAGTGTTCTAAGCAGAGGGAACAGTATATGTGAGGTCCATGAAGAAGGGGAAACTGACCTTCTAACAGATGTGATTATGGGACTGTGACTGTATATTGATAAAAACATCTTGTATGATCCTTATGAAGTATAATTGATTTATCTGTCATTTTAATCTAGAAGAACCTAGCCCATGAGGAGGAAGCCCACTTTATTCCTTTATTCCAGCACATATTAAATAATCACTATGTGCCTGACACTTTACCAGGTACTGGAAATTAAAGTGTGAAAAACTTCATGAGCCTCTAGAAGTTCACAGCCTTATGGGGAAACAGGTGAACCAACACACCATTACAATACACTGTGGTTGTTTCTATGTGTTAGGAAGAACACCCAGTGCACAGGAAAGATGTAATCATGTTTGCCTGGCAGAGTCAGGGGTGTCTCTCAGATGAGCTAGCCTCTGAAGGATGAGGGCATTCCAGGGAGTAAGAGCAGCATGTGAGGAGAAGGCATGATGGACCTGGGGAGGAACAATGAGTCATACCTGGGCTATTGGGCCTGAGAAGGGAATGGGAAAGGAGGTGAAGTTAGAAAGGTGGGCAGAAATTAGATCTTGAAGCATCTCAGAAAGTCTTTATTTTATTCTGTAGACTATAAGAAGACTACACAGGAGAATGGGAGAGATGGAGGAATCTCAACCACCTGCAAGGCTTATAACTCAGTGCTCCTCTCACTTATCTTTCAGATAAGGACCACTTCTTATCTTTCAGACTTTAGCACATAATCACTAGAAGTGCTGACTTGTGCATAAGCTCTTGGGGTTCTTCATCACCAAATCATTGGTATTCTTAGGACTTTATACTCTTACAGCCAAAGAGAACTCTCTGCAAAGGCAAAAAAAAAAAAAAAAAAAAAAAAAAAAAAAAAAACCTCAAGGAAATAAATAAATAATTTATCAAGCCCCAGTCCTTCCCAAACATCTCCTCCTTTCTCATGCCCCCACCTTGTATAGCTAAAGCAATAATAGCCACCATGCATTATGTCATTACTGTACATCTATAGCCAGATAAGTACATAACCACCAGAGGGCAATGAAAGTGGCCATAAAGGCACAGAGTAGTAATTATTTTCGCATTAGCACCAGCCACAGTAATATTAACATAGAATAATTACTATTCCTAACCTCATAGCTATGCTATCACCTCTACATGTCTTGCAGGAGTAGATTGATGAATGGCGGGGGAGGAATAAGCAACAATAAGGCAGTTGAGCAATGAGACCCCTGCATCCTGACTATGCCTGTGGGCCATCAGCCATGACGGTGCTGGAAAGCCAGTGGGAGAACTTGGTTTTGATTACCATGGATCTAGACATCCCCAGGCAGAAATCGTAATTCAGCTCCCCTTTCTTTGGGCCCCCAGGAAGTGAGCATTTGAGTGGGAGCAAAGCTACAGCAGTAATAACATAGCAGGCAGAGTCCTTTGCATTTATATCTTGTTACTCTGCCTATCACTAGGCAACCATTCTTCGTGCTTAAAACTACACTTCTTTCTACGTTGTAACACCTGATTCTTTGAAGTAACCACTCTGGTTTGCAGTGTTCTAGGAGATATCCATTCTATTTACTTGTGTGTAAGTCAACCACAATAAAAAACCAAGTGTTTTGAATCTCCAGCCTGATATAGGAGCGTCTCTGTGTTCTCCTAGCATCATGTTAGAGCATGGATCATAAACTTCATTTACAATTGCCTATTTGCTTGTCCATTTCTCCCTCCAGAATGAGTTCCTGGAGGGCAAGTACTCTATCTTGTCTATGCTTATAGCCACATCCCTAGCACAATACCTGGCTACTTGGGCAACACTCCATAACTGTTGGTTGGATGGATGGATGGATGGATGGACAGACAAATGAATGTTTTCCCTGCAATTCGAGTTTGGTGGTCAAAAGTGTGATTATTTGGTTTAAAGAGCAAGCCAACCTAACTGAATATACTTGGCTAGGAGGAATTGGGCAAAATGTAAGATAAAGCGCACTCAGCCTCTCTGACTGGGTAGGTGTGATGTGGATGAGCCAGGTGCCAGCTGGAGAGGAAAAGCCATTTTACTCTTCTGACTTGGAGCGTCATATGACTTACCCAAGGATCTGAATAGCAGAACCACAATGAGCAAAATGGCTCATTATTTCATAGACAAGGAAGGGGAGCTATTTCCAAGTAACTGTGTCTTAAGCTGGATACCCTAGAAACAGAGCTAGAGACAAGGAGTCTTATCTAAGTGATTTATTGAGGACCTGCTTTCAGAAGATGGGGTGAGAGGAGCAGAAAAAGGCAGGGGAAATGCCAACATGTGCGTCCAGCTTGGCACTAGCTGCAGTTTGATTACCATGAGCTTTAGGATTGGTGCCATCTTAAGGCTCTGTTTTTCCTATGAATCAGTCACTAGTTATGAGCTCTCCCTTGGGAGCAGGGAACCATAACTACCTGGTGGACACAGCTTTTGTGTCAGTGGAGGGCAATTCTCTGGAGAAGGGGGCACCTGCGAGCTGTCAGCACTCAATTCCCAGAGCTGGGGGATGGGTGCAGTGGCTGGTAAAAGTAGTCTGGGTATGGCACCAACAGCATCTACTGGAATTGTATTGTGTGAAGTAATGTTGATTGTAGTGATCACTACCATATATTGAGCACTTACTATATACCAAGTGCTGTGCTAAATGTTCTCTCTATATCTATCTATCTACCCATATAGTCCTTAGAGTACAGCTATTAAATAGGTAATATACCACCATTTCCATTGGACTGATGAGGAAACTCAGAAAATACCGTATTTCATGCTTAAAATATTTCCTTTCTGCGTCTGCATTCCTATGGATAGAACCGGGATATTGCACACCCATCTGGCCTAAATTCCATGCATTCATTCAATTCATGAATTCCACCAATGCTTTTGAGCACCTATTACAAACCACAACTCGACCTAGGCCCTAGGGAGATATCAGTGAACCGATAGTCTTGGACCCTATTCTCAAAGGGTAGAACTAAGCCTCAGACCCAGTTCTAATACCCATATGACCAAATTTAAAAATACTGTTTGGAAAAAAAATGTTTGGACACCTGTTGTGTACATTCTGCTCCATCAGGCCTTGGTCAAGAAAAAATCTAGACCCCAGGCATCTGTAACAATCCCCTTGAATTCCTCACATAAACGCACTTCTGGGTTGGGAAAATCAGTTTTCAAGATTTTGTACAAACCAAGCACTGTAGGCCCTTTCCCTGTGTGTGGAAGAATTGAGCTTGGTCCAAATCCCCTTCCAGCTCTCAACAGCCTAGGTTTCCTTCTTCTCATTCACCCTGCTCTTGGCCAAATCCTTTGTAGGGGACTGTCATGGTCAATGTCACATGTCCACTTGGCCAGACTGTAGTCATTTATTGAACACTAATTTAGGTGTTGCTGTAGAGGTGTTTTGTAGATGTGATTAAGAGCTACTTAAATTGATTTTAAGTAATGATTATCTTTGATAATCTGGGTGGGCTTTATCTAATCAGTTGACAGGCCTTTAGAGCAAAACTGAGGTTTTCGTGAGAAAGAAAAAATTCCATCTGTGGACTACAGCATCACCCCCTGCCCAAGAGTTTCCGGTTTGCTACTGACCTGACTTAACGGATTTCAGACTTGCCAGTTATCCTCATATTCCATTAAGCCAATTCCTTGAAATAAATCTTTCTCTCTCTGTCTTTGTCTCTGTCTCTCTCCATATATGCATATGTGTATATATATACACACACATTTACATATATGCATACATATATGTATACAAAATCTCCTATTCTCTGTCTCTCTATGCATATGTGTATATATATACATATATGTGCACTATAAATATACTATAGGTAGCATATTATATAATCTTCTACTAGTTCTATTTCTGTTGAGGACTCTGAAGGACACAGGGACCCCCCCCATGTCCTTTTTTTTCTTATAATATTGTGTGGTGTGATCAGTCTCGTATCTTGTGATGTGTATAGTTAAGGCCCGCATCTGTTTACTAGTAGGCAGATGAAGCACATACTCTAAGAATCAATAATGCAGGGACACAAAAACATGAAAAAAGTTCAGCTTGATTCAGTTAACTTGTCCAGAATTTTGCAATCAGAAAATCTAGGATTTTTTGGGGCGCCTGGGAGGCACAGCGGTTAAGCACCTGCCTTCAGCTCAGGGCGTGATCCTGGCGTTATGGGATCGAGCCCCACATCAGGCTCTTCCGCTATGAGCCTGCTTCTTCCTCTCCCACTCCCCCTGCTTGTGTTCCCTCTCTCACTGGCTGTCTCTATCTCTGTCGAATAAATAAATAAAATCTTTAAAAAAAAAAAAAAAGAAAATCTAGGATTTTTACATACATGTAGTTCTGTGTTTTACACTGTGCTCGGTTTAAAATTTTTGTCTATATATGGGTGGGAGGGACCATATCTTTTCATGTTAGGACGTAAAGGTATTTATCAAGCTCTGTGTGTCCCCAAATAAAATGTAAGCTCTATGGAGGTCAGAGGCCAAGTCTTGGCTTTTTTGTGAATCCTATAGTACCTATGTGGAGCTTAACAGAGACCCACATGTACAGGACATGCTGAGTCAATATATTTTCATTTTGTTTTATTCTCCAGAATATGTTACCTTTGAGAAATGGGAAACAGTCTCAGAGAAATGTAGGTTGGTTTTAGGCAAATCAATTTGCCATCTCTGAGGAGAGGCTGCTTCCTCAGTATGGCTGGAGATTTATATCTGAAAGCATTTCAGAGACTAGCCTTTCTCTTGTTTCTCTGTTCATTGGTGGGGAGCAGATGACTGATACGCATCCAGGCTTTGCAAGCATTTTAAGAGAGATTAGTTTTCACAACAGCCACTTAAGCTGTCCTAAGATAAGCAAGCTTGCAGGCAGTGGGAGGAAATTAAAAGGAACTTTGCTGGAGCTAGATCTAGACTCTTTCTTGAACACAACCTGAAATAGTGGTGTGGTGTGTAAACAGCAGGGGTCCAATAAATCTTTGACCATGGGTTGACTGATTATTGACCCCTGGCTTATTAACACCCTTGGTGGAGAAAATAAGGAGAGGTCAAGGTCCAAATTGGAGCTCTTTTTGAGGCCTCCTGGAGAGCACTTTCATTTATCACCTTTCACAGAAATTATTTGGAAACAACATGACAATTATCCCAGACAGATGTTTGTGTGTATGAAGTAGGAGACTGTTGAGTCATCCAAGATACTCCAAGCAAATGGGCAATACTTCGGAGAAGGACAGATGTTCACCATTAACTCTAGGTTGACCGAGTTCAGCACCATGTAGGGGCTGCTTATTGCTGTGGACACCTGACCTGAACCTTCCTCATGGTCTGAACCTTCCTCTGACCATTGAACAATATTCACTCTTTCTTGAACACAACCCATAATAATGATGTAATGGGTAAACAGCAGGTGTCCAATACATCAGTGTTCATAGGCCAGCTGAGATGTGACCCCTGGATTATCAGTACCCTTGATAGAGAAAGTAAGGAGAGATCCATGTCCTTACACAAATAACTTCAGCTACAAGTGAGAATTTGTCAACTTGAAAAGAGAAAGCATAATTGTTCTGATCATAAACGAGGGACTTCAAGTTGAGTCTAACCTGTGATGTGAAACTTCCATTAACCTGAGTGTGCACCCTGGGGTCTCTCCTCCCTGACCAAAGATGAAAAATAGTGTACACCCTGACATTGCAGAAACAGAGGCTAGATTTCAAGGCCCAAGAAAAATGTGAGGACAGATTTCCAGAATAAGCAGGTTAAGAGAATCAAATAATAAAACATCTCTGTGTGACAGTGTCCCAAACACACTGAAAAGACAAAGCCTCCTTCTCTCATGGGTCTCTGGAAGCTGCTTCTCTACTGCACTAATTCTGCCACTTTCCCACTTGTCTCTACTTCCTGCCTTCTCTCTTTCCATCCATTCCCCTCCACACTGGCCAGAGTGAATCTGTTTATGCCCTTTCCCCATGTAGAGTCTTTGAAGTAAAAGCCCAAATCCATCACAGGTTACTCAGAACTAGCCCCAGCCTCTTTCCAGGCACATCCCCTCACTATGCCTTCCTCCACAGATTCTTTGGTCACATGGAACAGTTTCACATTCTTTTCATGACTCCTTGTTCTTTCAGCTTCCAGGCCTGAAATGCCCTCAGCAAAGCTTTCAGAAGCTCACCAACCCTTCCAGGCCCAGTTCAAATGGGGGCCCCATCTCCTCAGGCTGAGTCCATCTTTCCTCTTTCCTAATCCCCTTACTTTCTCTGTACTGTTGTACTCTCATTATTTATGTAGTACACTCACACTTGAATTCTCACCAGAGTGTGAGGTCCTCAAAGCCATGGGCAGTGTTTTATTATTTTTTAAAACTCTCTGTGCATTTGGTACTTGTCATTTAGTAGGTCCTCAATAGAGTTGGATAAATGAATCAAATAATTAACCCAGCAACTTTGATCTCCAAGCCTGACCTACTGACCTTCAACTCCTACTTGGGTATTTCTCTCAAGCATTCTCCATTTGACTGTTGCTCTGAAAATCCACACTCATTTCTACATCTGATTTTTACCTCCACCTCATATTTCCATATATTCTGTGTATTCGTGGTGCCTTCAATGCATAATCTGTACTCCTAATCCAGGAAATAAGCTTCTCAAAGACTGTGTAGCATCCAGCATTAAACAGTGAATACTATTTAAGTCAACAATTTGTGATATTTCTCTGTCCTTCAATTCTGTGCTCTGAAAAAAAGAGATAATGGCACACAGAATCAAAGCATGGCTCTGAATTCCAGGAATATCCACTGTTAGAGAGGTGGGGTCTTGGACCTACTTACTGCCTTGCTGTACTTGTTCTCCATCCACTGCTGGCTGGTGGCCCTCCAATATACAAGGACCCCACTTTGGTGCCTTGTTTGGGGAAGGGCTGATTAGTGACCTCCCAGAAGTCAGGTGCAGCCCTTGGGCCAAGAAAGAAGCAAGAAACATGCTGTGACACCCCACCAAGTCTCCAAAGACCTTGCTTAGTAGGGGTGGGGTGCGGTACTTTACTCTTCAGAATAGAATCATGTGTATAACCGAGGTGTGATTTGGCTTGAATCAACGTTCAGAACAAGCAATAACAAACGAGAGCTTTTTGTCATTGCTGTAGCTCCATGAACAAGATTATCTAAGCAATTAGAGGATAATTATTGTCCACAGTCAGGAGAGAAGTGTCAGAATGAGAAGCAGTGACATGGTGGATAATTTATTAGATGTTGAGTGGCTGTTTTTACTCTGTCCAGGCCTTTGTGAGAGAAATATCCAAATGCCACAAGTATATTCCCAGGGAGCCACAGGGTGGCAGGAGCCCAGGATGTGGGAACATAATTGCCTTTTATCTGCTCTGATTCAGGCTTTATCAAATCTTTTGGCTCCCAAAGCATTCTGTAGCAGAAGTGTTCATGATGTTCCAGCCCTGGGCCCATTGTGTCGGTCCTGCTGGGCACGCAAGAGCCCAAGGATCTGTGGAGCCTTCCAGCCCCTTCTTCCTCCTAGGCCTCACAGTCTGTGCTGCCTACACTTCCGATAAGCTCTGACCAGACTCCTCTCTGAGTTCTTTGGAGGCTCCAGCCTTGTCTCCTTTCACTCCAGATTGATTTCTTCTGGGCTCTCTGCCTGTGAGAGACTACAAGGATAATGACAAACAACTACTGGTGGTAAAGATGAATTTTGCCCCCTTAGGAGAGAGCGGTGGGGCATGAAGGCCTTTGTAAGACTGAACATCCACCTGTCCACCAGTCCATCTGTCTGTCCATCCATCCATCCATCCTTACATACATACATACGTACATACATATATTCATCTATATGTACATACATACAGAGTAAAGCTCTGTTGTGCTCAGTCTGCTCAGAGACCAGGGAGATTTTGTGCTGAGATAGCTCACAGTGGAGAGGAATACAGACTGGAAACTACATAAGCATCAGAGATCATTCCCCTCTCCCATCAGCTTGGAGGCTCTAAGAAGACACGGAGACACCAGCACACTCCCCAATGACCAAGCAATAGTTTAAACATGAAGTTTCAGTCTCCCAGGAAGATTTAAATAAGTGAACCATCTGTTGCCAGTGTTCAGTCTTATAAAAGACACTCTAAGATCTATGGTGACCAGCAAAAGCTAGTGGTGACCGGAGGCATTCAAGGGTCTCTGTCTTGTCTATGTTTTCTCACACCAAGGCCCATACTTTCCCCACACTCCCACACTCCTAAACACACACACCCTTTCCATTTGCACCAGCCGTATGCAGGTATTGAGCTATCCAACACAATGGGCTGTGTCATACCTTTGTTGTCCTTCTGTTCTGTCTTCCAGGGCCTGGTGAGACCTCGGCAGCTCCTGGGCAGAGTCTGCCACCTCCATCGCTGTGCCCTATCCATGTCTTCCTTGCACAAGCACTTCGGTGTGTGTGTGTGGTCGCAGGTCGCCTAGTGACTGTGTATGCAGAGCTCACTCATCTCATCCTTAGGGCCCGGAACAAGAGCCATGAAGTTTTGAAAAGTAAGTAATGTTAAATATTCAAGTGTCATTAATTTGTTGTTCATTATATTTCTCTCATATTCATTCATTCATTCATTCATTCATTCAATTTCAGATGTTTATTGAGCACCTACTGTGTGCCAGGCAGTATGCTCAATCCAGCTTTCATGGTCTCTTTCCTTAAAAATATTCTCAACAAGCATCTTAAAATTAACCTTGGAGGGTTGTGCTAATAGTGTGTGTTCAAGTTTTGGGGTGAGTAGCAGAAAACACTACCATCTTATATTTACGGAAGTGATTTATATTTTTTACAAAGCACTTTACAATCTTTGGTCAAGCCACTCATGGTTAAGTAGGGTTTTGCTCATTCCTCCTCCAGGGGACCATGGGAGGCAACATGGTTCTAAAATCTGAGCTGTGTGTCCTCTCTGGAGCAAACATATGTGTTCACCAGCTCCTGATGCCACTTTGAAACGGGGATGGGTGACAGATGGCATTTGTGCCACTCCAAGCATTGTAGGTGGCACTCAGCCACTCTGCTGCATTACTATCGCTTTGTACATTTTCTTCCTTTCCCTTCTTTCTCTTTCCTCTTTGCTGTCTTTCTTTTCCCTTCCCCTTTCTCTCTTTCAGATGACTTTATCATCCCATACATAGGTACCCTTGGGCATTACTTAGCATCTGACATTTGACTTCCCTTCATTCCTAGGCTGGATTACACCCGAACTCCAGAATGTAAAGTGGGGGGAGGGGAGGGTCAGAACTGGTCCAGCCTGTGTGTCCCTCAGGCTGTTGATGACTCCATTCCATGCCAGACACCCTGAGGTGAATGAGCTGAACCAGCCACTCAGCCTGGGACATCAACAAGGAAGGACCCAGGAAAGGGACAGTATGGCTTTGTCTAGTTTAAGCAGAAGAACTTGAAAGATATATTCAGCTCCGTGTAGACAAAGGCCTGCTAACGGAGTCTAGGCTTTCTGCTTAGGGTTTCACACCATTGCAAAGTCAGGGAATAGGAGCAGAAAGGCAATGCTTGCTTTCACCCATCACATACAGAAAACCCCCCTTATCCCAGCATTAATTTCTCCAAACCTGCCTGGGAACAGTGAATCTTGACTGACCCTGATTTATTGGAGCAGAAGAGGAAAAGAAACAGCTGGCCCTAAATGTCAAGGTGAGGAGTGTAGCCTGGCTAGAAAGAGAGCCAAGAGTGTTCTGTGGGGTGTAGCACGTGACTGGGATCCTCAGGCCTGGAGGGACCAGGAGCCAACTCAAGTGGGAGGTGTTGGGAATGCGAAGTCGGCTGTAGACTCAGCACATTAAAAATGTCAAGAACAAGGCAGAGAATAATGCGAGGGGAAGAGTGCCTTCTGTTTTGTGGGAGGCAGGTTATGAAATGTTAGAAGCGCACGTTTGCTTTCATGTGTCTGCTTTGTTGCAACTCCAGTCTGCTGTCTGCTGGAACCCAGGAGAACTGATGGGAAGGTGGCATCCAGCAACCTGCTCCCATTCTGGGGAGTCCTGGCTCTACCTTCCCATGCTCCAGAGATTCTCCTGCTGCTGCGTGAAGAGGAATTTACGGAGCAAGTCAATTCAGGCGAGCTCAACGAAAGTGAGCACTTATGGCGCTGCTCATCAGGCCTGAAAGCTAGTAAGGAGATGCCGAGGCCACACCTGCTCAGAAGTCCATGTGGTCGGCAAAACAAGATAAAACAGTGGGGAACCTCCAGGCTTACTTCAACTTGGTATTGTTTTTAAAGGCATTGAGCTCAGTTCTCTGTTTCTCATCCGTGCAGCTCTGATGCAGGGACCCTCCTGGATATATAGGAGAAGGGGTTATTCTTCCAACCTGAAGGACTCTGTAATTTATTACTACCAGAGCCACAGTCTTCCTGTTCAGCGCCTGACCAGGAAATGCACACTTGCCATTCTCAGCAGGAACCTGACTGTGTTGAAGGCCCCCACACATGAGGTGCTCCTGGGAGGAAGGATCTGGGCCACTGTCTTAGGGGGAACTTCTGGAACTTAGTTTCCCTATTGGTAAAACCTAAGTAATAATACCTGCCCAATTCACCTCCGAGAGTTGTGGGCAGACTCAAAGGAACCCATTCATGTGTCTGGAAGCACCTTCAAATGGAAGGGATGCTCATTGCTCAGCGTTGGCCCATTACACTGATTTTAGGCCCTGTGGCAGGGGTCTTGCTGGAGATCTTTCTCTCACTTCAAGTGCGGCATTCTGTTCTGGGAGGTTAGAATGTCCTTTGGTATAGAGAAAACTAGGCCACTGTTTGCAGTAGGTCCAGGTGGACCAAGTCCAGGACCGGGACGCTTTCAGGGGCTCTCAGAATATCCTCTGGGGATGGGCCGAGCAGGCCTGCTTGCTGCCTGGGTGGCGCCCAGACCCTCCTATCTCTTCATTTGCCTTTGTGTCAAACAGCAAATTCCTGAATCACTGTACAAAGTGGTGGTTGGAGCAACATAACTTCCCCAAAACATGGCTAGGAATCCCACGGTAATTAGCATGTGTCACTAAGGCCTCTGGGATGTCACCAGAGAAGCACATGTCAGTTGGACCCGATCTGTCCAGCTAAATCAAAGAATGCTTTTTAGTCCCTCAGGACGGGCTGCCCTCAAGGGTGAACTCAATGCCCGAGGGTTGGAAAAACTAACAATTCTGAAAGAGGATTCAAGGTTTATCACACAAGCAATCACTGGGGACAATGCTCAGGTCTGTAACAACGGTGACAATACTCACTGTAATATTCAGTGTGGGCTCAGCCAAGGTCTTTGGGGAGTAATAGTGTGGGGAGGGGTGCTGAGCCCTCCACCCAGGCTCCAGAAGAAAAGCTCTTATCATTACCCTGTTAAAAACAGTGTAAGCAAAGCAACTCTGACGGAAACTGTTGATCGTGAGGGAGAGACTTGAGGGAGATTCTGAGCAGTTCCCAGAATAAATTCCCACGTAAATTCAAAGAATGCTAGTGGAGAGAAGCCACTGCTCTCTCTCTTTTAAGCCAAATAATATATCTTCCTGCCGGAACAGAGTTGTTCTTGGCAATTGGAAGTGAATGCGAGGAGGGAATCAAAACACGATGCCTGAGAAAGGAATCCATAAGAAATCTGAAGGCATGGACATGGTGAGAAATAACAAAGAAAGATGAGTTGGTAGCAGGAACAAAAGTGAACTGTACCATAGGCGATGGCTCATTGGCTCTTAGAATAGGGTTGGTGATGCCACGTACTTAGTAGTAGGGCTGGGGCAGTCAAGCTGAAGATCCATGTGTCCTTCCTTTCCATTCTGAGGGCTCAGGGGAAGGTCCCTGCCCAGCCGTGGAAACCTCAGGTCAGGCTTTTGGAAGCTGAGGCCCCAGCCCCCGCTGCCTCCTTGCACCAATTCTGGAAGGACACTCCAGGACCAAATCAGCGAGGCCTCACCTTGTGATAGAAAAAGTCAACACAGATGGTAGTGAGACCTGGTAGAGAGTATTCTCTTCCCTCTGCCTTCAGGTGCTGGAACTGCCTCTGGGCGACTTTGGCAAGTTTGACAATGGCAGAAGTATTTGGAGGAATTTTTTTGCTGGCAAAGGGGAGTGGATGATTGGGCATAGACATGGTGCTATAGTTCTTTGTACTAAAACTGTACATGGGCAGAAAGTCCAGATTCCTTGCACCTCTTATCACAGCTAATGTCCTAGTGCCCACGTGAAAACTCCTCAAGTATTAGCATTTGGGTAAAAATGAAGTTCTCTGTGGTGGCAAGAACAAATTCATCCTGAATGCTATACATTCCAGCTAGAGGCATCAGTGTGTGCGCATGAATCACCAGGCAGAGACGGCTACACTTGCCTGACTCCAAAGTCCGTGACTCACAGAACACTCACATACTCAAATACCCACTGTTTACAGGAGTACCTTTCTCCAGGTGGCTGGGAGCGGTTTACACGCAGCTAGCTCACCCTCAGCATGTCCCCTGCAGGGAGAGCAGAAGGTGGGGAAAGAGGAAGGGTAGACATAATCATCTGCATTTTGTGCGGGGAAACTGAGGCACAAACAAGCCCTCAAGGGAAATGTGTAGACATTTATGAGTCAGACACTGCGCATGGAAGAGCCAAAATGAGCGATTCAGAATCCTAAGTAGACTTTTCTCATGCAGCCGTTCTCACACAGCCTCCAAACAGGTGAGCCAAAACGCAGACTCATTGTATCTTACGTTTATAACCAGTTTCCCACCCCTCATTCCATCTGTGACTTCTGCTCCATGTCACTGTGACCTTTTTATTGTCTTTAGAGGCCTCTCGACCCTTCTTTCCTCCTGACCTGTTCCAAGTTCTGACAGGCACCTCATTCCTGATATTTACTGCATTCTTGACCATTACCTGATCCTCAATATTTCTCCCATTTTGAATCTCTACCACCCTTTCCCATTACCTGTTCCTGACCCATACACCTTGATGCCCAGAGGTAGGATTGCCAATAGGGTGAAGATTGGGGCCAGAGGGACGTTCACAGAAGGAGTATAAAATGTCCATTTTACTCATTTATTTTTGAAAACCAGAGCATTTATCGGCTGAAGTTTTAGGCCAAATCTAAATATCCTCCTGCTGAAATAACTGCAATAACTGGCTCTGTTAAAATAGCTGCATCCAAAGGACTGACAGTCTAGATGTCACCTGCTTCTGGCTGACTTTGATCCTCTTTTCTTGTGGCCTTGCCTTCTGTTGCGCTGTATTCCGGTGTGTGGTTATTCAGAAGAGAAGTTTGCACTGGGGCAGCTTTCTACTGTGTTGCTCCAAGGGAGGACTATGTAGGTGTCACACATGAAACCCGTCTAGAAGCCCAACAGGATGCTAATGGCATGGCCACGTGTTTCTACCTCCCCGTGAGGCAGCCGGGCTGGCATCAGTCCTCTCCCCAACCTCCTTCCTGCCCCCATCCACCCACCAGCTCTTGTTGGGTCAGAAATGCAGTTCTCTGGTAGTGCCAGACAGCCAGATGATGCTGGAAAAAAGAAAGAAAAAGGAAAAGCAGATTTCTAAATTAAGCACAAGTCTCATTTATAAAAATAAATAGCCACAGCCTAGCAACAAGCTGACAGCTCAGCTTCCCTTCGTGATGTAACCTCTGTGGCTGGAGCCGGGAATGACACAGCCTTCAGAGGCCCCCACGCCCTGGCCCCTCCCCATGCATAGTACTCACCCGGAGAGTGCTGACAGTGGCACTTTGAGGACCCAGCTTCTCATTCAAGGCCAACCAAGGGCCAGCCTCCAAAGGAGCAGAGAGGAGCCAGAATTTTCCAAACCTAATGAGGCCCCTAAACACCTATAAACTCTTGGTAGTAACTAACACACCTGAAGTGAAAGCAGATGAAGATCTGTGGGCTGTTCTATTGAAACAGAAGCCCCCTCCTTGAGACCTTGACTTCTCCGTTCACCACTGAATGCCCAGTATCCAGCTTAGCACATGGCACACACTAGGTGGGCAATAACTGGATGGAGGTATGAATGAATGGATGGATGGTTGCTGTCATCCCATCATTTCTGCCCCCCAAATTCTCTGCTCTAAACGGTGTGAACTCCAGAAGATGAAGAGAGGTATAATCTCCTGATTATGACATGTACCAAAGAGGCAGTGTTCCCTGGGATTTGAGCCAACAGCTGGGGTGAGCACCTGCGAGGTGGTTAAAGGATGTATACTTTTACTGCCCCAGGTGCAGGTCGTGTGGTCTTCACACATGGAGAGGGGCCCAGGGTGTGGGAGGGAGGCATACTCGGTAATAATTGTGAGTTCTGGGGTGCCTGGGTGGCTCAGTCTCTTAGGCATCTACCTTCAGCTCAGCTCATGGTCCCAGGGTCCTGGGATTAAGCCCCACATTGGGCTCTCTGCTCAGTGGGGAGCCTGCTTCTCCCTATCTCTCTGCCTGTCACTCCCCCTGCTTGTGCTCTCTCTCTCTGTCAATTAAATAAATGAAGTCTTTAAATAAAATAATAATAGTAATAATAATAATAATAATAATAATAATAATCAGTTCTCCTGAACCTTCTCTCATTCTTTAGGCAGCATCAGCTCCAAGGGTGAGGTATTGCTAAACAGAGAAGCTACAGAACAAAATAGTACATGAGTTTCTGGTGTTAGTCCTTTTGGGAAACAAAGTGGAGTCCACAGTGCCCTTGGAGTCTCCATTGGCCAAACACACCAGAAATGGACCACAGTGTGGAAGATTTAATCCCATCACCAGCCCTCCCAAGTCATGAAATGATTCAGTAAGGCCAGGGTGATTCTGACAGTCCTCAGAATACTGAACATTAAGTAATCTTCTGAATCCCATGAGGATCCTGTTGAGGTTGGAGGGGACAACCTTAACTCCTGGAAGCAGTATTTCTGTGAGGTTTCATATAGTCCCTAGTGACCAGAGAGTGGTTGAAGACAGAATGTCAAAGTCATAAATCACCATCTCAGAGCAGGGGCCCTGGGTTAAAAACATCAGAGAAATTGACCCACAATTCAGGAATCTGTCTTTAGATACTCTTGTCTGGCCTGACCAGAAGCAGTAAAACCATATCTGTGTCAATAGGAAGAAGTTTCTTAATTAAATTCAGATGTACAAGAATATATTACCAGTCTATTTTTGGAATAATAGTCGATAATGGACAAAAAAATCTAAACAGCAACAAATGTGATGCAGTTGCATCGGGCTTCACTGGGAACAGCACGCAGCAGGCAAGTAGGAGTCCTCATAGACTCTAATCATTTCAATCCCACAGCCTTCCCCAAAGCACCAAAGCTGTGGTGCTGGGACATTCAGGAAGAGGGACTCCAGCAGTGAGCTGTTTAGAGGTGTAAACATAGAGACTGATCAGGCTACCCTAAATCTACAGTGACGTCTTTTTGGTGATACTAAGAGTAGCCCTCTCCAGAGCAGGCCAACCATGGCACTTACAACCGCAGTCCTGTGCTCCAGCCTGAGAAGGACACAGTGTGTCCCATGGGTCCCTAACGCTCTTGCCCAGGGTTTCCACTTCTGAAATTGCTGCGTAGTGATAAGATGCAACTGACCCCCACACTCTTTAAGCATTACAGAAATTCATGAGAGCAGAAGCCAAGACTTGGCTTTGTGACCTAAACTACTTGGAAACTCAGTTTCCTCATCTATAAAAGGGGGAGAGTAGAAGCTCTACTCTCTGCCTCCCAAGATTGTGTAAATGAAACGCTGTTAGTTTTAAATGCTTCTCGGTCTGCAAGCCATTGTTCCATATGATGTTTTTTTCTAAATTATGAAGGTACAAGTAAGAAGTTTGTTTCTGATGTGGGGAAGGCGACTTTATCACAAACTTTCAGGGTGCTGCCTGGGTTTTGGTGTACCAGGATTTGCTCCATCCTCGTCATAATCCTCATTTTTTGGCCTATTCTCTTGGCTTTACATACCAAAGACTTCTAACATTTGTGTGTGCATGTGTGTTTGTATGTTTGTAACTGTTTCCTTTCCCTTGAAATTCTTAAATAACTGCCAGGATTCTAGAATGCATGTGAGACTTTGGGGGTGAGCATGGCCCACCCCTTCACTTTGCAGATGGAGGCCCAGGGTACAGACACTTACGCACCAATGCCCAGTCACACATTGAGTTTCACTGGCTCTGTCCTTGGCTTCTCTCACAGCCTGGTGGTGTCGGCCCTCCATTGGGTCTCTGAGGGCAACAGTTCACATTAGGTGCTTCCCTCCCTTTATAATAGCCCCATTTCCCCCAATTTGAATAACTACAACATAAGTGAGGTTTGTTATTTAGGATATAGGGAGGGTTCACTGAGTGACAATTCCTCTACCATCTGTTCACCTTCCTCTCCAGTAGATGACCTTACATCTATCTAGTAAAAAATTGAGGTTATTTTGTGTGAAACTCTCCCCTGCTTTTCTTCATACCTACCTGTCCATATGAAGAATGGTCTTTTATCCTGTTTATGACAACAACTTTACATGTTTGCTAGGCCTAGGGTGACCAATGCTCAAGACTAAGGAGGAAGTCCATGGGACTTTCAATGCTAAAAGTGTCCCAGGCGGACCAAGACAAGTTGATTGGCCCAGTAGGCCCCATACCCTTTCCCCTTTCCAAACAAATAACAAATAATTATTGAATGACTTGATACTAAATAATACCACATTGCTATGTGAGATTAGAAGTCAGGAAGAAAACTAGAATGAATGAATGAATGAATGAATGAATGAATGAATGAATGAATGAAAGAAATTTTTTTTAAAGATTTTTAATTTTATTTGAGAGAGAGAGAGCACAAGGAGGGGAAGTGGCAGAGGGAAAGGGAGAAGCAAGCTCCCCGCTGAGTAGGAAGCCCAGTGCAAGGCTGGATCCCAGGACACTGGGATCATGACCTGAGCCAAAGGCAGACACTTAACCAACTGAGCCACCCAGGCACCCCCCAAAAATTTGTTTTAAAAAAAAAGATCCATGCATGGGGAGAGAGAGAACCAGGAGGAGGATATCCTACTATCCAGGTAAACAGAAGAGGACAAAATTTCCATTAAATGATTCATATAAAGATGTAGATCCCATCCATCAAGAACAAAACTTGATGGTAAATTAGGGCAATCCATATTACAAAGAAACAGACCACAAAAGAGCTTCCTAATTGTTTTAATTTCATGGCACACATTTTTAAAAATTATAACATCTGGAACATGGGGTGAACTAGAAGGAGGAGTTACTTAAGGCCAGAGGTGAGCAACCAGGGAACTTCTGGACCAAAGAAACTCTCAACCCACTGAAGGCTGAAAGGGCCAGTATCTCAGCTCACTTGTAGCCCACCACCCTCTTTGAATCATAGAGCTACAGCATTCTGGCTGAAGCACACGGGTCTAGACTCTGCTCCATTACAAATCTGAAATCCACATTTTCTCTAGGTTTCTGGTGAAACTAGCAAACCCTAGGGCAGTCAGACTCCCTCTGATGACCCAATATTTCAAAGCTTCCTTAATGGGCATTTACTACAATGAGACTGGTGTGGGTTCCTGTTTACATTTCTACTTCTTTGGTCCAGGTTTATCCCATATGTACACAGAGTTACAGGTTGAGCAATGACCTAATGACTGGCAAGAAGGAAGTAATCCTTGATCACATTCAGCCTGCATTCAGTTGCTGACCTGAAATGAGTTTTACAAAAACATTAAAAAAAAAAGATATTGCCAACAATTTAAAAAATCAGAAATTTCTCATTAATAAATTCAGATAAACTGACTTCCTTGAAAAATGGGAAAATCTGACAACTCAGCCCAATTCCTCCCATGGTCACAGTTATCTGAGACTAAGGACCTAAGTAGTGCAGTGGATAGGAATGTTGGCCACCAGGGTTCAAATCCCATCCCTGCTACTTACTGGTAACTGTATTCATGAATTTAAATTCACGAAGTCTTGGTTTCTCATTTTCATTTTATTTTTTATTTTTTTAATTTTTATTTTATTTTATTATTTATTTTTTAAGAAGAGAGTGCACATGTGCATGAGCTTGAGGGGAGGGCGGGAGCCTGCAGAGCCTGATGTGGGCCTCAATCTCACGACCCTGAGATCATAATCTGAGCCAAAATCAAGAGTCGGACAAACTTAACTGACTTAGCTTAACTGACTGAGCCACCCAGGCGCCCCATGTTTCTCATTTTTAAAGACAGTGTTAAGCTAATAGTATTTATTTTTGTGTACAGAAAAATGCTTAAAACAGTGGCTAGCATGTAAAAATCATTCAGTAAATGTCAATGATCCCCCCCTCACCTCCCTTACACAGGTAGCTTTGCTATTTTTCTGAGCATAGCTGTTAGTCTGGATAGTTCAAGAAAATGAGTTTGGCAACTGTGGTGCCTCAGGTCACTAGGTAACAACTCAAGTCTGCATCCTTTCCTGGATTGATTGGCCTCATCCCCAGCCTGACACATGTCCCTTCTTCTGTGAGCTTCTCCCTCATCCTGAAGGAGCCCATAACGAAACCTGACAGCAGGGCAAAGGACATATAGCCACCCTGAGTCCTCAGACTTCCTAACTAGAGGTTTCTGGACAGAAGAAACATGGTTCCCCTAGTTGCTTCAAGGTGTCTCATCCACTTTCTAATATCAAGTCTTTCCCAGCCATTTTGCCCCGTAGGTCCCCCTCCCCCCAGCACATTAAAGGAGAAAATCTTTTGAGTAATTCAGTTAGCAAGTCAGTCAACAAGAAGACAAGAATCCACAGGAAAGTATGGAGATGCTTTCCTAACAGAAAGTTGTTTTTAATAAACCAATTTCTGCTGCTAAGCAACCTTGATGATGCCTCTTGAAGAAATACAGCTAAAGAGAGTCCTTGATTGTGGATTAGGTTGATGCTTTTATGAGTCAGAAGAAGGTACCAGAGAAAGTTTAACTCAGGCAGGGATGAATGTAAAATATTTTGTAAGAAACAAAATAGGAGTGGCATGTCCAGGTAGTGATGTATAAAGCATATAGTTATTTTACTCACACTTTGTAGTGTTAAGCTTGTTTGGGGAGTTAACTGTAAAGAGCTGGATTGTTCATTCATAGCTGAGTGGATGGTGTCATAGTGTGAGAGACAGTCTCCCTGGTTCTCTCAAGAAGACTAATAATTAAAGTTGTGGTTAGATCTTACACCAAACTAAGGGAGGTCCAGTGGAACTCCCTGGAAGCGAGAAAGAGCCTTTGAGGCAGATTTGATGTTGCAACTATCAAATCCCACAGCATAGTCATTATGCTAAAGAGATGAGATGAACTTGAGCCAGCCAATAAGAACAGCTGGAGAGTGGTACCATTTCCGATTGCTCCAGTCTCTTGGCTCCATTTGGAGAGGTAGGGCAGGGGCAAAGCCAGCTCCATAGTTCCTTTTGCAAAATTTAACACACACTGGGTGGCTACACCTCCCATTGCTGAAAACATGGAAAATCCTGTGGCGCAATTTCCTAAGCCTCTAAATATATATTTCCCCTAAGAACTAAATGTGGCTATTTCAATAAATCCAATCAGTTAACATAAAGAACAACATTTAGAGGGAGAAATGTTTGGAGTGGGGAAGGGGAATTTCTTAGAAAGTTCAAGGACTTCTTAAAAAAAAAATTCAACGATTTCTTTAAAAACTTCTTCATCTTTTTGGTAGTGAAAGAGTCTAATTAAAAATGCCACTATAAGCTACTGAAGATAAAACTGCTAGAAGTGTTAAAAACCACTAGGTTTTTAAAAAATATTTCATTCATTCATTCATTCATTCATTCCTTTGAGAGAGCAAGAAAGCACAACAGGAGGAGCTGGAGAGGGAGAGGGAGAAGCATGCTCCCCGCTGAGCAGGGAACCCAGTGCAGGGCACGATCCTAGGACCTGGGATCATGACCTGAACCAAAGGCAGACACTTAACTGACTGAGCCACTCAGGCACCCTGAGAACCACTGTTCTGACCATCTTTGACCCTTGGTTCTTTCTCCTTTGCTTCTGATCTCTAAAAACATTACCAAGACCCAGGGCTTCTCACACCAAATCTCTGTCTCTTCCTACTGCTGCGTCTCGCTCCTGGCCACTCTGTCCTCACCCCTGAACTGTGGAATAACATCTCAAGTGGAGGTGAGAAAAATAAAGAGGGTTAAAGAGATAAGTACCTCCTGAACTCCACCATTTTCTCCTTCCTGCTAGAGGAAATAAAACAAACCCATGGCACAGACTGGGTCATATAATTCTGAGTCAGTGTCAGTCTCATTGGTCAGGAAGCCATTTAACTTCAGTTTGCTTCAAGCTTTCCATCTATAAAAGCAAAGCATATGACTTGCTGCCTACTCATTACCCAGGACTGTGCTGGGAAGATTTATGAACAAAGGTTTAGAGAGCTCCTGGAAGGAGTGGAGAAATCTGGTCACCGTGTGTGTTCAAGGAAAAAATGAAAACAGTCGTCTGGGAAAATGAAAGAAGTAGCCTCCAAATCTGATGACAACTGTGTGCCGTGAGGNNNNCAGCAGAGGAAAGGTACAAAGAATGCCAATGGAAGTTGCCAGAAACAGTGAAGATGCGAAGGGTGAAGCAGGCACCAGGATCTAGCAGCTGACCAGCTCTCTGGGGAAGCTGGGCACACTGTCGAGGACAGTCAGAAATCCAGAAGACTTTTCCCACACAGTCCCTGCTTTAGACATGTTCTGTATCTTGATCAGTTTGTTGGTTACATAGATTATGTGCAGTTTTCAATATTCATCAAATGTACACCTAATGTGCAGTGTATGTAAATTTTATCTTAATTTAAAATTGATCTATCTAATCCCACTCAAATAAATGAGTTCTTAACTGTGCACATGAACCGCTATACTCCAATTACCAATTTTTATAAGTCCTTCTATTTATATTTAACAAGATTAATGTATGCAAATGTGGATATTCATGTATATCATAATCAACACGTTAAAATTGGCTATCTGCCGTTCTCTAGTAACTTATCTCTGCACATTTATAATGCACTGATAACCTTTCAAATGTCAAATGCCTTTGGAATTATCAAAAATAAAATTAAACTGTGAACAGCAGACTTTTATGTTAAATATGTTTTATGGTGTCTAATTCACTAAAAATTGGTAAACATGTGTGGAAATGTAACAACTCTTATCAGAATATTGGTTTGCCCAAATGATCCTATACTCTTACTAAGCCTAGTAATAGAGTTTACAATATATATGATTTAGACCTTGAGAAAAAAGTAACAACAGTTACAACGGAATTCATGAATTGGTTGTTGTTCGTTTGCTGTCCTAACAAAGAAGATAAATCTTGCATAAGTCACATATGTGACTTACTGAGAACAATCAATGTTTGAAAGGAGTCTGAAGCTGGGTCCTTACTAAAGAAATATCACTCTTTCGTTAATCATACATACTTGTGAAATTTGAGTTTGTGTATTCTCTAATAGAAACTTCAAATAAACAAAGAAATAACTTATTTGAGAGTAAGTAAGAAATAAGCCCCAGTAAGTTAATTTGCCACCATTTTAATATTCTTATCAGTACGAGTGCAGGTTTGATCTTTAAAGGCAGTGAGGTACAGTCGCCACACCATCTTCCTCATCATTACAGCTTGGGTCATCTAAGACTCTGAGATTTGCACACAGAAAACATATCCAGGACTGCTCCAGGAAGTAGCAGGTGGAGAGCCCAGGAAATGGGACTGGAAGACATTGAGCCCCCTGCAGTGGCAACAAAGACCTCAGCTGATCTCAGGAGGAATTCTGAAGATGGAAGGAGACTCTTCTGATGACCCTTATGGGGCAAAGGGGACCAGACTTTGTACTCCCACATCAACCTCTCATTGAATGTGGGCTGCCCCAGAAAAGCGTCATGACCTTGAGCAAGAAAGCTTCATTTGGCCTAGGGAGCCTTCGGCAGCCAGGAGAGTGTATGCTTCAGAGGTGAAGGGGAATCTGGTGTGGCACCACAACATCCACTACAGTCTTCGTGATAGGAATCTACTCAATGCCTGGCCACGTACTAGGTTCTTTACCCACACTCTAATTCTCTCTATAGTCCTATTAGGGGGAGAAATTTTACCCCTTTTTAGAGTTGGGAAAACTGAGGCTTAGGAAAGCTTGGTAACTTGCTCCAAGATCACCCAGCTATTGCTTAGCAGTACAGTCAGTGTTCAGACACAGGCTACATGTATCCAAAGCCCTTACACTTGACCAAAACTGTGGTTGTAGAGTCAGGCTGGGGTCCCCTCCCACTGACCAGCTGTGTAGTCTTCGCTAAGACACAGCTCTGAATCTCTTCTTAACCTTCAGATGCTAGACATCTATCTTTCTGAAGCATTCTTGGACCCTCTAAGGTGCCAGAAAGCGAGGAGGAAGGGACAACTGAGCCAGAGCTAGAGGAATAACTTTCCAATGGATCTGCTCTCCAGAGCTGGTGGTGTCCAACCATCAATTTGGAGGTGTCTACAAGGGGCAGTGAACTTGAGTGCCATTAAGGCCAATGTCACTATCCAAGGAGCTTTTGGGCAGTAGTGATGCCTGTAGTCAGATGGGTAGCTATGGGTACCCATAGCTCTAGGTTGTCCATCCACCTGGAAGCAAGACTCCAGGCCGTAAAGAGGGGCAGGGAATTCAGCAAGAGAGGGACAATGTTAAGGGTCCCATGTGCTGACAGGGAGGACTCCAGTCTGGCTGGACTAATAAACCTTTATCCTAGTTTACAAGACCAAGGTGATCTTTACCTGCAGACATATTTCTCCCACCACATCTATTACTACTCCTACTTCCGGCTCTGCCCTCAACTGTATTAAGCTACTTTCCCTTTCTACAACATATACTATGTGGTTTCTCAGCTTCAGACTTCTGCCTGGAAGACCATTCTCCCTGGCTCCCTTTTTTTACCTGGTTAACTCCCACTCATCCCTCAGGACTCTTCCAGGAAGCCTTCCTTGACCTCCCAAGACTGGGTTAAGTGACCCTCCTATAGTAAGCCAGAGCAGCATGTGTTAGGAGGATTATAAAATGACGGGCACATAATAAGCACTCTAAAAACAGTGGCTGTTAATTACTAGTATTCTTCCTTGATAGCACCTATCACTCTGAATTGGAGAATATGCATGCCTTGTCTTGGCCTAGGCCTTTACTCTGTCTCTATCATCTGCCATATTGCATAGAATACAATAAAAGCTTGATAAATATTTGTTGAAATGATAAAAACCTCATTCACACAACTGGGTAAATATGGACAGGGCAGTATGCTAGAGGGAGCAGAGAAGGGGGTAGGGAGGGCTCTCTTGTAACCTTCCAAAGACTAGCCCACAAACCAATGCCAGTCTCTCCCTGGAGGTGGGTCTGAGCTTCTGTGTATATTGGCTGTTGAGCTCAAGATTGTGTAAGCAATTGGGAGGAATCAGACCTCCTGGCTGAAGACCCTCAGGGCCTGTAACTGAGTCGGCAGACTGGGATGGTCATGTGGGCAGGACCACTGTTCACAATGTGACTTTACCTCTCACTTTTTTAAAGAAGTAGTGTAGCCGATGGAATAAACATGTGATTTGGGGTCAGACACACCCATATTCAAATATTTATTTATTTATTTATTTATTTATTTATTTATTTATTTTAACTAGAGCTATGGAATAACTTTAAGTACGAGAAGAATCTTTGGGACAAATATTTGAATCCCAGCTGGCTCTGAATCCCAGCTCCTTCACTTCCTCACTATGTGACATTAGACATGGGTTGTAACCTCTCTGTGCCTTAGTATTCTCATCTGTAAGATGGAAATAATTCTTCCTTCACAGGTTATTATGAGGATGGAATTAATCATTGTAAAGTTCTTAGAACAGGGCTTGGCATATAATAAGTATTGTGTAAAGGTTTACCTCATCATTCTAAGCTTCAATTTTTCTTATTGGAAAAATGGATATATGTAGGACACTTAGTACAGCGCCTGACATATGGCATGTTCTCTGTCATTATTATTATTATTATTTCTATTGCTATTCTCTTTTAAGTGGAAGATACTTTTTTAGGGTGAATTTCATTGAATAATAGAAACTTTTTTCCTGTGGATGCTTTTGGTCTCTACTGATGATTTTGGGAGAAAAAGAGCTATTTCTTTGTGGTTCTGAGCCAGTCACTTCCTTCACGCCTTGCCTTTCTCACTAATCCTCTGAAAACCTCCTTCATGGACCGGAGTACTCCTGTGCGTACCTGTTTCTCTGATGTATAAACAAAGGAGTGTATTAGTTTTCTTGGGCTGCCATAACAAAGTACCATAAACTTGATGGCTTAACACAACAGAAATTCATACTCTCACAGCTCTGGAGTCAGAAGTCTGAAATCAAGGTGTCAGGAGGGCCACACTCCCTCAGAAGGCTCTATGGGAGAATCTTACCCTGCCTCTTCCATTTCCTTGTGGCTCCAAGCATTCCTGGCCTTCTGGCAGCAAAACTCCGATCTCTGTTTTTGTCTTCACGTGGCCTTCTTCCTCTGTGTGTCCCTTTCCTAAATCATCTTCTGCTTCTCCTTGCTAAGGACATCTGTCATTAGATTTAGGGTTCACCTTAAATCTTGAGATCCTTAATTAAAAAAAAAAAATTTTTTTTAAAAGACACTTCTTTTTTTCCAAATAGGTTTGCATTTACAGGTACCAGGGGTTAGTATGTAGGCATACCTTTTAGGGCAAACTATTCAGCACACTATAAGGGGTAATAGGGCCCTGGTTGGGTCTAAATAGAAGCCATCCCTGTTTCTTTTCCCTGTACATTTGTTCTAGTCTCATCCATACCTCTGTAATGGGATGATCACAGCCAGAGGGACAAGAAATCTATCCCGACTAACCAGTCTCCTCCTTGCTGGGCTCCACTCTGGCCCACGTCTGCCCGTTTCCTGCCTCAGGATTCACTGTGAGGAGCACACGGACACTTGAGGCTTATGTGCCTATGAAGGCTCGTTCTGCTTGGCCCACCCAGTTGTCTTGCAGACAGGCAGGAGAATCAGATGTCACTCTGGGACCTTGCAGTGCCAGCCTGCCCCACCTGGCCCTTCACCAGGGTCACGTTGGTCACACATCAAGTTTCATAGATGAGGCCAAAACAGGAGACCCTGGTGATCTGGAACAAGTAGAGGCAGTGGATCTGGGTCAGATCAGGAATTCTATTTGCACTTGGACCAGGCAAATAGGCTTAGAAAAAGAATCTGGGTCAAAAGCTTGGCAAACTGGCAGGGAACACGAGGCCTGATACACAAGTTAAAATGAAGACTAGCTTTTCATCCACACAGGCCAGTTCTTAGTTCTCCAAAGTCCTATTGAGGTGGGTCTGTGACACGTGGTATAGCCTGTATTATAAGGGCCAACTACATTTAGCACATATTCATTGAGCATTTGCCTTATGCCTGGACCTAGGGATACGGAGAGAGATAAGACAATCTTTGTGTCTTCAAGTTCATTAAAGAAAGCAGGGGACACATAAAGAACTAATTATCATAAAATGTGAGAACTCTATGTACCGAATATTATAAGAGGTCCAAGGAGAGAGTAACTCATTCTGCCTTGAGTTAGGGAATGGGCCATGATGGAGACACAGAGGAGGTAACATTTGAATGGGATCTTAAAGAATTTTAGGGAGAATGTGGGAAGAGCAGAAAGTGTACTGTCCAGCTGATCAAGTGGGTGCCTCTTTTTCCTCTCCTCTTTGTTGGTCTCATCCAATACTGAACCTTGCATGAAAAGAACTACCTTCATACAAGAACTTTTTTCCCCAGATTTTATTTATTTATTTTAGAGAGAGAGGAGGGGAAGGGGCAGAGGGAGAGCAAGAGAGAATCTCAAGCAGATTCCCTGCTGAGCACGGAGCCAGATATAGGGCTCAATCCCACGACCCTGAAATCATGACCTGAGCAGAAATCAGGAATTGGACGCTTAATCCACTGAGCCACAGCCTATTTTTTTGATTAGCAATCTAGAGGCGGATACGAAAACCTGTCCTGCAGGTAGTCTATGGCCCAGGGAAACAATCAACCAAAAAGCCTCCGGTTGTGAGGAAGTGGTTTGGTGGAAACTGGCTGAAACAATAGAGGCCCCATGGCCACTACCGCTGCTATTCAGAGAGTAGTAAACTTCAGGACCTCAGCATGTTTTTGTTTTTATTTTTAAGATTTTTATTTACTTATTTGAGAGAGAAAGTGAGTGAGACCAGGAGTGGGAAGACGCAGGGGGAGAAGGAGAAGCAGACTCCCTGCTGAGCAGGGAGCCCCATGGCTCAACTGACTGAGCCAACCAGGCACCCCTGGATCTCAGCATGTTTTAATGATGTATCCCTGCTGAGATTATCTTGTGGCCTCTTTGGATATTCTTTTTCTTCTTAAAAAAGATTTCCATTTATTTTACATATACGATTGTTGTCTCTAAAACCCCAAGAAGGCATTTACGATCTCAGGCTCTGGTAAAAAGGCTATTGCTCATTACTCCCTGTTCTATATTTTTCCAGTATTTAATGAGTATCTCTTTGAACTTTCTTGGACATGTCTTGCAACCAACATCTTTGTAATTAGTAGTAATATTTTTAAATTAGTAAATGGGGCACCTTCATGGAATATTAATTTTATATAATTATTATTGGGTCACACTTAAGTAACCTAACTAGGTAAGTAGGTTCAAATGTATTGCAATATTAAAACAAACAGGGAAATATTATTCAGCATTTTATATATACATATATATAATATATATCATCATTGAATATACATCATATGTATTTTATATGTGTGTACATATATATATCAGCATTACATATAAAATTCAAATAAATTTTAGAATCAAAACAATAGACTTCAAAAAACACAAAAGAAGCTAGACATAAAAGCCTACATATCACGTGAATCCATTTATATGACATTCTGAAAAAGGCAAAATTATAGGGATAAAATTCATATCAGTGGCTTCCGGGGGTTGGGAGTAAAGGAAGGAAATTATAGAGGAGCGCAGGAAATTTGGGATGACGGAAATGTTCTATATCTTGATTGTGATGGTGGTTACATGATTGTATATACTTGTAAAAATTTAACCAACTATACAACTTAAAAGGGTAATTTTATTTTTTGTAAATTATATCTCAATAAACTGACTTTAAAAAGAGTTCCCTTTCCAGGCTAATTCACTCCTTCGCCCATTCTTTCTTATCCGCTTTTAGAAATACCTGGAGAGAAGAGTTTGAGAATTACCCAATTGATGTCTCTTCTCTCAAAAAGAGGGCAGTTTGAGTGTGATTTGAGTGAGATGGACCACAGATCTTGAACAATGTAAACTTGAGCAAGCATTTCAGGAGTAGGAGATAGAAGGTGCCTTCAGATATATACAAAATACCAACATTCCTACACACAATATTTAGAGATACGTAATTATTTATCCCAGCCCTCCTAAATGTCTTTATTTGTGAAATATTCCCTTGCTGCTAAATACCAGTAAGGCATTTGCATCGGTTTCTTGTGATACAAAATACCACAGACTTGATGGTTAAAACAACAGAAATTTATTTTCTCACAGTTCTAGAGGCTAGAAGTCCAAGATCAAGGTGTCAGCAGAGTTGTTTTCCTTGAGGCCTCCCTCTCGTCTTGGCATGTAGATGACCATCATTTTCTCCTCGTGTCTTCCAACTGTCTTCCCTCTCTGTGTGTCTGTCTGAACCTCCCCTCTTATAAGGGCACCAGTCATATTAGATCAAGGCCCATCTAAATGACATCATTTTGACATCATTACCTCTTTAAATACCCTGTCCCCAAATACAATCACCTTCTCAGGGGTTAGAACTTCAACATATGAATTTAAGGGATACAATTCAGCCCCGAATAGCACATTTCCCATTCCTTCCCTCCTTCACCATGTGCTCCTCTACTATTCTAGCCATCCCTCCAGCCATGCTATTTCTCCCAAGATGTAACTCCCTCTCTCTTTTTTCTACATGGTTACTTCCATGCTCTGGTCAAACATTTGTGAGAGATGGAAGGCAACTCAAGCACTAAAATACCCTAAGGAGGCCATGACACTATCTGCAGGCCCAGATGGAAATAGGTGTCATTTAATGTTTTTGTTTGTTTGGGTATAGTCCTACAAATCTTTCCTCAAAAGGTTATGTGCAGGGGTGCCTGGGTGGCGCAGTCGTTAAGCGTCTGCCTTCAGCTCAGGGTGTGATCCCAGCATTCTGGAATCGAGCCCCACATCAGGCTCCTCCGCTGGGAGCCTGCTTCTTCCTCTCCCACTCCCCCTGCTTGTGTTCCCTCTCTCGCTGCTGTCTCTCTCTCTGTCAAATAAATAAATAAAATCTTTAAAAAAAGAAAAAGGTTGTGTGCAGCTCCTTTGAACTCTTGAACTATGTCAGGAATGTATCAGACATGTCAAATAAAAACTTAAGTACTTCCCGCAGCGCACATAGCCGTGGAGTTGCTGCCGCCACATATATAAATGGTGAGAAATGGTTGATGAGCACATCAGCAGCAAGGAAACAATAGTCCTGTGTGTAACCCCAGCTTCTACAGCTAGCATGGATCATTAATGGTCACACAAAAGTCAGATTCTGAAGTAAATGATCTCTGAGCAGTGTAATCATTTCAAGCTGAAAATTTTTCTTCCCACTAAAAGGCAGGGAGACTTATTGAACTTCTGGCAAAAGGAGCATCTGCTGGCTCGGCTTCCTCTACCACAAGACAATATTCCCAGGCAGCTCTTGGAGAATTGGAAGCAAGTCTCTCCTTCGGTATTTCCACGGTCTCATAGAGCAGCACATGGAAATATAAATAACTGAGACTGTATGTATAAAAGCAGTTGATGCAGACTCTGCACTTTTAGGTTCAACTTTCGAGCAAAATCCTGAGAACTCTTTAAAATTTCTACTAGGTCTAAGAAGTGAAGAGGTGGGCGAGGTTTCATGTGAGGTTTGGATGGCGGTCAGTGCATGATATAAATTGGGAAGATCAAAGCCAGGGGGACCTGTATAGGAAGGAGGGCAGAGACATTTCGGTTGCAACGCCACATGCCATAAGGAAGGGAACTGAGTAGTAACCAGGATACTGGCTACCCTTTATTGAGCAAGGCCTGCACTTGATTCTCTATATATCATGGGCCCAATCCCCAAACAGCACTGCCATTTGCCTCTTATGACCCCTAGTCCACCGATGAGGACACGAAAGCCCTGTAATATGTAGTACACCACAGAGGTAGAACCCAGATACCAGGGTTTCTTTTGGTTTATGTCCAAGTCCATTCTCTTCTGCTGTCCATGATATTGGCCATGTCCCAATTCATAGTTTATCGTAGAGAGCAAATGGAATTAACTTCAAGGAAGCTGAACAGTTTATTCCTAAGTGTGGTTTTAATTCTGCTCAAGTCATTTTTTTTCAATTGTCTATGAATTTCAAGGAAACCATATCACATCAGATTGTGCTAAGAGGCTGATGCTTCAAACAAGGGAACATTGTTGATTTTTGTGTTCCAAGGTTCTGATGTCCAAAGTGCACCAACTTCAGGAAAGAGTGTAGCCCCTTATTGAAAAGAGTGGGATTTGTCCCCCTCTCTGTTCAATTCACAGCAGTTGGGAAGGTGTGATCTCTCCAGGGATGAGATTGCTGTCTAATGAGAGATAAGACAGACTGGGTTTCTGAACAAGAAGTACACGGATACATTTGATTCCAATATGCCCAGAGTGAGTAGGGGATTGCTGTAATGGTTGGTGCAAATTGGAAAGGTCAGTGGGGATACTTTGGAAGAGTCCAGGAGGGAAAAAAATTATTGAAGGAAAGTGAGTAGAAGAGAAGAAGGAGCACTGAGTGATAGCACTTGTGGCTCAGACACTTAACAGAACACCTAAACGTGGATGGGTAGAGTAACAAAGCTTTTTATCCCTGGGTTGGACTCTGAAACTTTTAGCTAGGCCTGCCCTAACTCTGGTGCCTTGGCTTTTGAATTCCCACAGACTGTGACTAAGGCCTTTTCTTGGGTGGGGAGGGGGTAGGGCAAATGACTAGGTCAGAAGGAAAAAGAAGGATGACTGGTTACCATTATACCTGCAACCCTGAAGGAGGCCCTGCCTTCCACTCTGACTCATGCTGTTGCTGTCATAGTGTCTTTGACTCACCCATCCTAGAAGCCCAAGAATCAACTTTGACACCACCAATTCCCTCAGGCATTATATCTGGTCTCCAACACCGAAAGATTTTATCCCAGATTATTATTAGAACCCATTCCCCTGTTCCATCCCACTGCCAATACTTTGGGCCAGGCCCTCATCCTCCCTCATTTGGACCTAGTGCCTCCTAACTGGTCTTCCTGCCTCTGGTCTACCCATTATAGTCCATTCTTTGAAACACCACCTCTGTGATCTTTTGAGAAAGAAACCAACCCAGTCATTCCCCTGCTTCCTATTGCCAGAGTAGTGGTTCTTGACTGAATGCTGCCCTGAACTCCTAAGAACCCAGGAGCAAAATTGCACATTTATGCTATGTGGCAGAGTCAGTTGATGATGAACAAATATTCTGCATGCATCCCTATGTGTTCTATCCTCTTCTGAGGTTAGGTTGGAGCATGTGACTAGTTTTGTCCAATGGAATCTGAGAAAAAGTGATAGTGCGACTTCCACATTGAGATGGGGTACCTTGTCCATGCTCTGTCTTCCTCTGATTCAGGAACCTTGGAAGACGTATTCTCAGTGGCTTTGCTGCAACATGGAGGGGGACTTCCCAATCCACAGTGGATACCTCACTTGAGTAGGAATAAACCTTCATGTGTTAAACCACTAAGGTTTGGGGGGTGTCTGATACAGCAGCTGAAGTTCTATATCTGACCAATACACCCCATGATATGGCTCATTGAATAGGAGAGCTTTTCTCATGAATAGTGCTTTATCAACTCGGTTTGGTAACATGCTGTATCTCGTACTTATCCATGGCTCTGATCGGAAGTCATGGAGATTGGATGACTTTTAAAAAATGGGAAACAATTAGTTACTTCTTAATAATTGTGATATTTGGGAAAATTAAAAAGAAATCTATGAAGGCATGATCAATTGGGAAGACAGTATAAAAAGGGAGTCCTTAAGAGTGAATATTGGGGACCATGGCCTATAGGATAAAGTCCAAACATGAAGTTCATGTCAAAACAGAGGAGACACAAAAGCCTTCCTGTCTTTGTTAATAATGGCTTCTTGTCGCCCTGTGTTTCAGTCAGCCTGGATCTCGGCTTATTATTCTCGCAGCACACATTGCCTTTTATGTGACCTTGTCCTTGTAAATACTAATCCTACATCTTCAGCCTGTCCAACTCCTCCTCATCCTTCAAGACCCAGCTTAAATGTCATCTTCTCCGCTGAGTTCCCACATCCCTCAGCCATGACCTCCGTCATGGCACTTTTTTCCTAATATTGGAGTTTTCTCTATCAGGTCTGACTCTTTACTAAAATGTAGACTTCTCCTGCACAGGTAGTGGTGTAGTTATTCATTTTTCATCTTTATGTCCCGAGAACCCTAGAATAATGCCTGGCACACAGGAGATGTTCACCAGTTGCTTTGGCGTACCCTTCTAGGCACCCCAGATGGGTTACCTACACATGGCGATGGATAAACTATTTAAGTGTCCCCTTTGATGTTCTTCAAGCATGCCTAGCCTGTTTTCCCCTCAAAGTCATCACATTTGCACCCACCTCTGCCTGGACCCTCTTCTTCCAGACCTCACAGAGCTCTCTCCCTCTCATCAGTCAGGATAGACACCTCTTTCTTAAAGAGGAGCTTTCCCTGGTCACTTTCCCCCTCTCTCTCCTTACTCTGCTTTATTTCTTCATAGCACTCATCATCTGGCACATTATATTTTGCATCTACTGTTTGTTTACTGTTTGTTTTCCCCAGTAGACTGTAAGCTCTGTGAGGCCAAGGACTTTGTCTTGTTCACTGTATAAGCCTAGTTTCTGACACCCCATGGGTACTCAAAACTCTCTCTTAATAATAAATAATAAAATTATCATACTTTAAGAAATCAAATCTGAAACCCAGCCTTACATTCTCAAGTGTTCTCTTCATGAAGCCATAAAACTTGAGAGTGAGAAAGGAATGTGGAAGGTTTGCTTTAACCCAGTATTTCCATTCAACTGAAGTGGAAACAGAGGTCTCAGCATAGTGACTCCTGGAGCTGAGGCTAAACCCCTTGTCTGACTCCTGGTTTTGACTCCTAGCACAGTGCCTTGCATGTGGCGAACATCCAGTTAAGCAATGAGAGTTAATTGAATTAAAAATAGAAAAGGCTGGGGCGCCTGGGTGGCACAGCGGTTAAGCGTCTGCCTTCGGCTCAGGGCGTGATCCTGGCGTTGTGGGATCGAGCCCCACATCAGGCTCCTCTGCTGGGAGCCTGCTTCTTCCTCTCCCACTCCCCCTGCTTGTGTTCCCTCTCTCGCTGGCTATCTCTATCTCTGTCGAATAAATAAATAAAATCTTTAAAAAAAAAAAATAGAAAAGGCTGAACAGAGTTTGCTGTCTATGTGTATACCTTTCTGCCTCAAAACAAATTGAGCTCAAAGGACATGGATCTCTAGAGAACATTGCTTGAGAAGGCAGAATTGTAGCAGCTGGGGACCCAGGCTCTCACCCATGACACATGGACATTGTTGGGTAAAATCAAACCAGTTAACCACACAACTACCTGACCCTATAGACTGGAAGTCCCCAAAATTTGCAGACACAGATGGCATTGTTTGCTGGTCACCAAAAGCTATTAAAGGTCAATAGAGAAAAGGATCTCTCTTTTGACCCAAATACAACTAGGTGACTGCCAGGGAGAAACAAGAAATACTGTGTCAGTTCAATATGGTAGTAGCGATGGAGATGCCCAGAAACTAAAGCTCATTTTGTCCTCAACTACTGTGCATACTGGGTCAGTTACTGAAATTGTCAAGGCCTTCATTTGTAAAATAAATCCTACAGTTAGGAATAATCAGTGTCTCATCGCTAAGCACATAGTCAAGGACTATAAGACTTAAATAAATGTGCTGGTGATGCAGATTGCCAACCAAACAATGCTTTCCTTAAAGGAAGAACAAACATAATGGAACTGTAGTTTGGTAGAACCTAACAAAACTGCTTGTATTATTTCTTCTGTCTCTCCTTTGGAAAAGCATCCCCTTTTCTTTATGTTCTATGTACCTTTCAGCTTCTGCCCTCAGTCAGAAATACAAAGGGCTTTTTGGGTAAACACCCACTATTAAACAAATTAGGAGATTTCATGGACTGACTTACGGTTCTCTAATATGCATCCAGATACAACTAGTCCCCTCACCTACAGCCATTGCAGACAACCTCAGTGACCACAGGGTGCCAACTCTGAGCCTGGAGGCCACCACACAATCTCACACCACCCAAAGAGCTTCTGCTAGTCAATTGGAGTTGGCATTTAAAATGAAATTATTCTGCCTGTGTTCTCCTCTAGGATTTTAATGGATTCTTGTCTCACATTTGGGTCTTTATCCGCAGCAAGTTCTTGCTAGATATGTCTCAAAAGGCAAGGGAAACAAAAACAAAAATGAACTATTGGGACTTCATCAAGATAAAAACTTCTGCATAGCAAAGGAAACAGTCGACAAAACCAAAAGACAACCTAAAGAGTGGGAGAAGATATTTGCAAATGTCTTATCAGATAAAGGACTAGTATCCAAGATCTATAAAGAACTTAGCAAACTCAACACCCAAAAAACAAATAATCCAGTCAAGAAATGGGCAGAAGACATGAACAGACATTTCTCCAAAGAAGACATACAAATAGCCAACAGACACATGAAAAAATGCTCAACATCACTCGACATCAGGGAAATCCAAATTAGAACCATAATGAGATACCATTCACACCAGTCAGAATGGCTAAAATTAACAAGTCAGGAAACAACAAATATTGGTGAGGATGCAGAGAAAGGGAAGCCCTCTTCCACTGTTGGTGGAAATGCAAGCTGGTACAGCCACTCTGGAAAACAGTATGAAGTTTCATCAAGAAGTTAAAAATAGAGCTACCTTATGACCCTGGAATTGCACTACTAGGTATTTACCCAAAGGATACAAATGTAATCCAACGGGGAACCTTTACCCCAATGTTTATAGCAGCAATGTCAACAATAGCCAAACTATGGAAAGTGACCAGATGTCCATCAACAGATGAATGGATAAAGAAGATGTCATTCATATATACAATGGAATATTACTCAGCCATCAGAAAGGATGAAATCTTACCATTTATAATGACATGGATGGAACCAGAGGGTATTATGCTAAGTAAAATAAGTCAATCAGAGAAAGACAGTTATCATATGGTTTCATTCAAATGTGGAATTTAAGAAACAAAACAGAGGATCATAAGGGAAGGAAGGGAAAAATAAAATAAGACGAAATCGGAGAGGGAGACAAAGCATAACAGACTCTTAACGATAGGAAACAATCTGATGGTTGCTGGAGGGGAGGTGGGTGGGGAGAAGGAGTGACTGGGTGATGGATATTAAGGAAGGTGCATGATGTAATGAGCACTGGGTGTTATATACTATGGATGAATAACTGAACTCTACATCTGAAACTAATGATACACTATATGTTAACTAATTGGATTTAAATAAAATAAGTTTAAAAAAATGAAATGATTTACCATCCTAGGTTTTAGTTGTATAAAGCCAGGACCTAAATGCATAAACGGTCCTAAATCTTGCATCTATCTCTGGGTCATGTATTTCTGAGCCTATCTTGCAGGATTTGTGTTCTTTCCTTCTCTCTTTCTCTCTCTCTCTCTCCTCTCTTTTTGGTATTTTTTTCTCCTAAACATAAAAGGAATTTTTTCTCAGTGAACTGAACATTAAACTATAAATTTTCAAGTCCCTCATGATCTGCCATCTCTCGCTGTCTCTTTTCCTATATCTATGTGTGACCCAGCCCCCTTAACCTCTGTCCTCAGTCTACGTGGTTGTGCAAGATGCAATGTTTTGATGAGTCACTAGGTGGCATCTAATAGAGGCATTTGGAGAGCTATCCCAGAAAGCGCATTTTTAGAGCACTCCACAGTTCTCCATGTTGGCTGCCATTGTCTGGTGGGCGTGTTGGAGTTAATCCATTGCCATCTGTCTTTATTTTGCTAACTTACTCAGTCGGACGCCACACAATTGAGTTCTGCAAATGTCGGCGCTCCAGTACAGCAATTACCAAGTCTCTTTCTAAACAATATCACCGCACGGCATTCTTCCTGCCTTGCATAGAGCTTGAAGCACTTAGGCTCATTTTGACTTGCTTTGCTTATAGGGCTCTTCATCTTCAAAGATTAAGAAAAATTGGTCTGAACTCAAAGCCACAACAAGGCATGACTTCTCTCTCCAAACTGAGAACATGCCAATCGACATGTTCCTATTATACAAAAACCCCATGTGGCATAGCAGAGTACGTGGGCTGCGCTCATCCAGCCCACATTGGCACCACCACCTCCTCCAGGATGCAGACACTCAGAATGCATTTTGTGGTTGTTGATAATGTCGTTATTTTAATATTTGAGGGGCTGGTGGGAGGGGTAAGGAGTGAAGCATGTGGCGGTAAGAGAAGCAGAAAGAAAAAAGGAAAGAGAAGGGAAGGAGAATGAGCTGATATTTGAATGACATCCTGCCATTGCTGTTCCAAGAGAGGGGTGAGATAATAATCTCCATAGCCTAGAAGTGGTATTTATTCTTCCATTGCTTTCTTATTCATTCCTTCACGTATGGAAGACCTGCTGTCTGTGTAAGGCACTATACGGGACGCTCCAGCTATGGGTGGGATCAGTCACCTACAGTCATGCCCTCTTGGAGCTTACATCTTGTAGGCAGACAGAAATTAATCAAACACAAGGGTGATGGCTGTTGTGAAGGAGACACTTGGGGTGTTTCACAAGCCCAGGATGGGGGCCCTGATCTCTTGTGGGGGTCAGAGGAGGGTCTCTGAGATAGGTGAAGAGGAAGGGGGCTTTAGAGGATCATCCTTTCTGTGCCCCCATATGCTCAGTATTCTGCCTTGCAATTAGCAGGTGCTAGATGAGGACCAATCTATTGGGTGACCAAGTAGCAAGTTTTATGGGGCATGGAGGGAGGATGATCTCGCAGCATGGCAACCACAGTGAGAACACAACCCGGTCCCTGTTGAAGAGGAAAGAGCTTCTCTTACACAGCACAGATTTCCATCCTCACTGCTCTGTTTGCCATTTTCTTAGCTGTGGCTTTTTCCCCCCTTACAACCTATTTCTTCCCTGACTACTTGCTTTTGCCCTTAATTCTCCACCAAAGTTATATGAAGATCCCCTTCCATCTTTTAAGTCCATTTTGTTCCAAGTTTTAAAGTACTGATCAACCAAAAGTGAATTAAACTTTAGCATAGTAGTTTACCCTACTTTTTTGGAGTAAGTTCTTCAGATTTGATTCACTAAGTTTTAGAAAATATGGGGCATAGAAGAGACACGGAAAAAAGAAACCTCTGATCATATTTATTTGTCTTTTCCATTGTATTTCTGTGCTTTCCAGAGTAACTTCCATTTTATTCTACTTTACTTTTCAGCTGTAAATAAAGCAAAGGGAGCCCATGTCCTGATGCATTGGCATATGATTCAAGCAAAGGAAGGCCTACAGATCTGTAGTTTTTAGGAACTACAAGCCCCTGAATTTTGTTATAGGTGTTGTAATAGATGGACATTTTCATAGTTTACTATAGTCTCATTACTTACCAGTGCCTTTGTGAATGACCCAGTCTCATAGAACTTTATCTTGACAACCCTATTTATTTGTCATTAAATATTTGAGGTCTGAGTCCTTTAAGGTCATCTCCTGGGAGAATTGTACCAATAGGTTATTTGAAGGCCAATCCAGCAACAATAACATGGGAGAGCTTTGTTTTGCTTTATTTAGGCTACCAAATTCCTTGGGGAGTGGGGGGGGGCATTCTTTTGCATGGACGCCGTAACCATGAAAAGTTCAGGTGGGTGGGTCTGTCCTGGGAGAGTGGCTTGGTCCGTGAGGTGGCTGTGGGTAGAGCGGTGTGCGCTCTTGCTCCCACCTCTCTGGGATCTGCCTACACCATGAACCCGGGGAAGGGGGGTGTGCAGAGGACAGTGGGGATGCCAGGGGAAGAAGAAGGTTTCTGGAACTGTGAGTAGACACTGGAGAGATAGCCCCTTAGAGTGGCTGCAGCAGTTACCATGGCAACCTCTGAGGAGGATGCTGGAGGCCACTGGAAGCAGTTCTGAGAATGTTCTTCCATTTTTGATCTCTGATTACATTTGACATAACTGACCGGACTCATTCTTGAGACTTTTCCTTCCTCTGCTTATATGACATGAACCCTCTTATTTCTGTGCTTTACCCTGAGTGACTTTTGTCAGCCTTTTTTGCAGACTCTTGCCTTACTCCATCTTCATTCACTCATTAACCATGGTCATAAAATCCTTGGTTTTAGAACCCCTGTCTTCTTTCTCCTCTCTTTTCTGAGGCATTCCTCCTTTCTTGGTTTGAGCTACAAGTTGTCCAGAGAAGATACAGCTGAGATTCAGCAAAGGCAAGGAGGAGGCTGGTGTTTGCTGATTGGTTGAGTGCTTACTATGCACGTTGCAGGTCCTTGTTCAGTGCGCCTATCGTGCTTCAGTCCTTCCCTACAATAACACTGCAAGGAAGGTGTGTCATCATCCTTTGTCCTTTTATACACTTGTACCTTTGGTCTGAAATTCTTTTTCTTCCTTCCTTCTCTCATCTTCCAAATTTCTACTCCTTTTCAAAACCCAGGTCTATGACCATGTCCTTTATGACATCTCTCTTAACTCCCCAGGCCCCGTTAATCTCTTGTGAATTCCATGACACTAACATCATCCTTCTATTAGATCATTTACCACAGTACAGTTTGCAAATTTCCCTATCCCCCAGAATTGTCTTTATGGTACTAGGGGAGAAGACAGGATATTCCCTGTCTATGTGTGGGTATCCTAACATCACAGTGTTTGTTAACACATGGCAGGTGCTTAAGACATCTGCATTTATTATATGATAGCTAGCCTTGGTTTGCCCTCTGTATTAGCTCAGGCAGTCCTCAAAATAACTCTGTGAGCTAGGTCATCATACCCATGTCATGGATGAGAAGAGTAAGGTTTAGAGAAATTAAAGAAATTGCCAAAAAAAGCATGCAGGCAGAACTGGGACATGAACTGGTAGAGACTGAAACCTGAGTCCACACTATGTTGCACAGCCACTCTCTGGCTGGGGTGTGTGCTGCCACTGTCATCTGATAGTCAGAAGAGAAGATCACTTGGCAAGGGCCCTGGCACAACCCAATGCTGAATAACGCATACATGAATTCAGGACAAAGGAATCAATGAATGAATCCACATTGATAAGTCTTTCAAATAGTCCAGCCTGATTCCTGCTCATTTAACCTCCCCCTTGGCCTCCTTTCATTTCCATAAATGCTCCTTCAGTCTCTACCTCTCTTCTCTCATGCTGACTACCTAAAACACCTTCTTGGTGAGTACCTCAGCCCCTAGCCTCCTTCCTTCTGTCCCTGCACCCAGCCATTCTAAACATACCTTCTGAAAATTAGTTCTCAAACCCTATTGTTGGATCTACACTAAAGGATTGATTCCAGCTTCTGACTCAGGGTTAAGTAAAATCCAAGTACTCAAAGCTAACCATCAAGGTGTCACCCCCCACTTGCAAGAGTCTCATTTCCCTACACATCTCCCTCATTTTGAACCAAGCAATTTTGTTTACTGCCCCCAGCCCACAGTTTGCCTGTTTCGCCTCCAGACCTTTGCCCGAACTATTCTTCTGAATTTTGAACACCTATTATAGATCAGGAACTGAGCTGGGTTCTGGGAATACGGAGATTAAAGCTTCAGTCTCTGAAGCTCATAGATTAATGGAAAGACAGCTGAAAGAGCAATTACGAGACACTATAATTGTGGTAGGCAACTCACAGGAAAGCCCGGGTTGCTATGGAAGCACATAGGATGTCCTCTTCCCACATCTCCAGTAACCTCATTTCTCAGCTCTCTCCTGGCTCTGCTTTCCTCTCCCAGGGCGCTCTCGAGACCCGCCCCTCATTTGCTCCCTCAAGCCCTCCTCCTCATGGATGGAATCAGATTGTTCTGCACTTACCTGTACGTTTTGATTCATTCATCGCAAAAACATATTTCTATGAACTTGGCCTCTTCAGTGGGTGAACTATAATGGAGGAGGACAGGATAAAAGAAGGCAAACTTAAAGGAAGAGTGGTGTGCCTACTTGGGGAGAATGCATACGAGAGAAGAACGGTATAAGTAAAAGGCATGAACGGCTTCTGTTGGACTCTACCCTCACTATCCCCTTTTGTGCCTGGAAGAGAAAGGGTCATGTACAACTCAAACCTGATCTACTAAACTTTGTGGGGGATCCCTTAAAGAATAGTTCACAGAATGGGGCGCCTGGGTGGCACAGCGGTTAAGCGTCTGCCTTCGGCTCAGGGCATGATCCTGGCGCTATGAGATCAAGCCCCACATCAGGCTCCTCCGCTATGAGCCTGCTTCTCCCTCTCCCACTCCCCCTGCTTGTGTTCCCTCTCTCGCTGGCTGTCTCTATCTCTGTCAAATAAATAAATAAAATCTTTAAAAAAAAAAAAAGAATAGTTCACAGAAGACAGGGTGCTGTTTCCATGAAGCTGGACTGACCATGAAGCATATAAGACACATCCTCATGGGCGCCTGGATGTCTCAGTTGGTTGAGCAACCAACTTGTGATTTCCGCTCAGGTCATGATCTTGGGGTCATGAGATCGAGCCCCGAATTGGGTTCTGCGCTCAGCAAGGAGTCTGCTGCAGATTCTCTCTCTCTCTCTCTCTCAAATAAATAAATAAATAAATAAATCTTAAAAAAAAAAAAAAAAGACATCCTCAGAACTCCAAGAAATACTAGAGGAGCCAGGACTGTGGAAAAAGGACCAACATCCCATAGAGGATGTGGTTGAGCAAACAAAATTTGATCCTAAGGGTTGACAGTCTCATTTGTGTGCAAAGCTAATGAAGCTTGGGGAACAGTCACACATAGTCCACTTGTGACTCTATAATGATCTTCCAATCGACTGAAGGGCAGCAGGCTCTACAGGAGATGATCCCAGGAAAAACAGAACAGCCAGCAGGACTCACCATGGCCTGGCTAGTCCCACAAGCTTCCCCACCATCCTGGCAGAAGAACCTTGTCATTCTAGTACCTGGGTCCCAGGGACTTGGTTGACATGAAAACATATCAACCACATCTACGGTTTAGCCTTCTTGCTCTCAGGTCCAGCATGTTTCTCTCTGGCTCCAAGCCCCTTTTACTTCAGCCTTCCAATATCACATTTCTCCACGACAGTCATCTGACCTTTGAACCAACCAATTAGCAAACTGGGGAAATCTCTGCTTTCCTCACAGTCCTGAGGAGTGGATGCTGGGAGCTAGGCTGTGGATGTTCTCCTTGCTTAGCGCTATCATTCTGGGAACTCAGTAACATCAGGCAGAGTCTCCTGCTGGCTGAAACTCCCTTGCCATGAGGAGTTTCATTTTATGTCAGTAGTTCATAGCCTGAGGGGGCGGTAGGGAGAAGAGGAACATGGAAAGAAGAGAAGATGCCACACATCACTAAACTCAGCAGAGCTTTGGGGCAGAGATGCAGCAATTTGGTAAAGGTCCAGAAATCCCAGTGCTGGGTGGTACTTGCTAAGTTTGCCTGTGTATTGAGCTAAGCAAACAGATCTCTTGTCTCCTTGACAACCAGAATACAAACGTGTTTTACCTATATTATCTACCCTCTTTGTTGAAGTCAGTGCGTAATTAGTGGAGAAAAAAACTGTAGGTGCCAGGTGAAAGAGCCCACATCTCTTAAAAACCATCTATCTCTAGCCAGGAGCTACCTACTCCACTTCATTAACATCTCACTTGTCAAATTTATCAGCCATGCCTTTTACTTGCTGGGGGAAAGCTAATACAGCTTTGCCTCTCCCTGTCAGTCAACACTATTGAGGGGCCCGATAAGAAAACTTGCTTGGAAGGTTTATCTGAAAAGTTCTATTTATAGAGGCACACCTCGGTGGCCCTAGACACTAACTATAAAGAACCTCCTTTGTGTGGGAGGGGTACGGCCATGTTGTCACCATTTTGAACAAGAAGGAGAGGCCTTTCCTCCTCTTGATGGAACCCACGCTCATGTTTGCTGTCTTGACATATAAGACAAGCCACATTAGTTACAAAGTGTTTGAAATGAACCAAACCCAGCGACTGGTCTAATGAGTAGGACCATCTCAAGGAAGTGGGAAGCAGCAGCCTCTAAATACTTAGGGATCCCAAGGGCACAGTCTCCTGAGATAAGCAGCAGCTAAAATAAAGAAGGCAGTCCTGGGAAGATGGAATCTCCCCCCTCAAGTCTGGAATGCCCCATCCCTGTGACTGTCCTCACCACTACAGCCACAAGCTAGCAGAGAGGATGGTCAGTATGAGAGGACAATATCCTGACTTCCTCCTGACTGGACACAAAGGGCCTACGAGGCAATGTTTGGAGTGAGTCATCATCTTGAGCTCGCCGCACACTCATCCACCTGGGCTTATACCCACAGTTGGAGTCTTCCCAGGGTGTGGGGGAGGGCAGGATGGAAGCCAAGTGGGCAGAGAGAAAGAATGAACATGAGTATAGAGGCCCTGATTCCTCAAAAACAATTATAAAATAAATATGATGAGAAGATTAAAGTGAGTTGCTTCCCCTCGCTTCTCTCCCCATGCCAGGTCTTTTCCGGATAAATTTGGAAACTGTATGGAGACTAGGAGGGGCTTGTAAATTCATGTAGGTGAACACAGGCTGTGCGTGCCACCTCCCCCCAAGTAGATCTGTATGGGTGTGCTGGTGCCTCTGGGTGTGTGTGGAAACCCACGTGATGCTGCAAAACAGAAGAAGTACCACGCATGTAAGCTTAACCACAAAACAATTGCCAAATCCAACTCTGATAGGAAAAGCTATTATTTTCCAAGAGTCGACAAGTGCCCTGTTCCCATTCCAGCTCCCCCTCTGGGAATCACCTAGCATAGCTGGGGGAAAGAGCACGTTAAAATCATGAGATAGAATGGAACAAAGGAGAATGTCTCCCAATTGTCATAATCGACATCCTGATGGGGAGGTCACTTAGAGTGGAAAAAACAGGATTGGGGCACCTGGGTGGCTTAGTCGGTTAAGTGTCTGCCTTCAGCTCGGGTCACAATCTCAGGGTCCTGGGACTGAGCCCTGCATCAGGCTCCCTGCTCAGTGGGGAGCCTGCTTCTCCCTCGGCCCCTCCCCCTGCTCATGCTCTCTCTCTCTCTCTCAAATAAATAAAATCTTAAAAAAATAAAAAAGAAAAAACAGGACTCATTAGGAATGAGTTGGGGCTGGATCTCAGGCAGCCTTCTCAGGAAGTGCCCTGCTGGCTTTTGCCAAGT